>NC_054847.1:27200499-27504499 GCF_018345385.1 Vulpes lagopus | reverse complement strand
TTAAAATAGCTCTTTTGGATGGGGGATGGACTCTTTTTTTTTTTTTTTTTAATCTCTATTGATTTTATTGGTCTTCATTGATTGACAGCATCTGATGAACCTGTCATGAATTGCTAAGAAAGCACTACAGGAATGTGTGGTTTTCCAAGGTTTTATATTCACAGTATTTGCTCATTCCATAATTTCTTTTCTTCTTCTTTTTTTTTTTTTTAGCTCAGTGCTCTTAAAGCACTTTTATTTAGAATTTCAATAACTCATTTGAAATGTGTACTTCAAATGTTGTGTAGAAAGTAGAAGGTAGTGCTTTTTACAATCAAGAACATGGGTTTAGAAGGTAGATGATTCTAAGTTTAATCTCTAGTTCTGTTATGAAATTGCTACCACCTCTTTAGGCAATTTTTTTAACCAATCTGAATCTCAGTCTCCTCATGTGTAAAACGAGAGTATTTCCTTGGCTGAACTGTTGAGTGAAACAAATGCAATTATGTTTGAAAAGTGTTCAACATGAGGTCTGATGAATAGGTCTTAAAACCTTTCCTAGTAAATATCATATCATTTAATATAAATAGCTACCAGTATTACATAAGGATATCTTTATATCCCATTTATATATATATATCCCATTACACTAGAACTTCCAGAACTTTTTAAGACTAAGGGCAAAATCAGATCACCAGGATGCCTGGGGCACTACATGACACACTGGAAAGAGAACAGGCTCATTTGCTTCTGCCCCACTTAGATGCCTAATCTTGGGAAATGACTTTTTCCTCTGATTCCCAGTTTCCTCATCTGTAAAATGAAAATAATATCCCTCCCAAGAATTGCTTTTGGAATTAAATAAAGGGATGCCTCCCAGTGAGAAAGTACTTCATACCTGGTAACAGTTATTATTCGAGGAATGGTACGCTCTCTTAATACAAATAGATCTATGATCATTGCACTAACATACATCAGACTTTCTTTTTCAAATATTCTTTCACACATACCATCTCACTTTATCCATGCAGCAACTTCAACAGTTGGCATGAAAGGAATCATCCTTTATCTTGTAGATAAGAAATCTGAGGTTGTGAGAGACTTATGTTTCCTCTTGTCACATAGCACAGTTGCTGTAGAACTAGACCTAAGAATCCGGTGTCTCACTCTCCACCCTTGAATGATTTTTAGGATAACTTATTGCAATTCAATTTCAGAATGGCTAAAGCCTTCTATGTTTTGGTTCATTTAAGGACCTTAAGTCTGAGCTTCCCTCTTCTCACCCCACACGTTGAAAAAGAAAGGAAAAATCATAAGAGTTGTTTAGCCACTTCCCCTCAAAATTTGGTATCATATTTTGATTTAAAAAGTCATTTGCAAATGTAATTAGCTTCAAAAAATGTGTCTAGAGAATTATTAAACCTGATTTTGTTTGTGTTTATTTGATGAATAAAATGACTTTGAAGGTAGCTGTAATATGACTTTTCAAACCCTATTTTGTGTTTTTACAATACAGACTTGAATGTGCCTGTATTTTTCCACTGCAGGTGAATTTGATATTCAAAAGAATGAGAAGACTAATGGTTCTGATTAGAGTGAAGCAGAAAGTGAGGAGGATGTGTGAATTTCCCCACACAGACATTTAGCCAGATAATTTCAGCTTGGGTGTCTGTTACTTTATTTTATTTAAAACAAAATTGGCTGTGTTTCTGGAAATCCATGACTTAACCATATACTTCAATCTTTACCTGGACTAATGTAATTTTCATACACCTAAGAACAAGTTAGTAAGATAGGGCACACACAAAGCATGCATTTCCAATGAACAGATTACTGTGCTCCTTCACCTCAACATTTTCTGATCCATACAGATGTCTCCATATTAGTATCTTTGCATCTATGCAAAGCAGATATTTTTATGGCATGCTCTGCATGTATTTAGTTCATCATTTTTCAATTGTGACCCATTTAACAAATTTTATGTGAAAAAGAAATATTTGGTGATCCAAGATATTTGTGTGATGCTGGGATAAATGATCTAAGTTTCTATCTAAGCAGGGGAAAGTATTAAAGATGGTCAATATATTTTTTACCAGGAATCACTCTTACATAAAGCTTTTATTCTTTGTACTTTTCCACGAGATGTACTTTGGTAGATCTTATGTGGACTTTGCATAGTGAAGACTTTATTTAATAGTTCTGAACCTCACTTTTCTATTTTCTGTGCTGTAAAAGACTTGTGGAGGATGAACTCTTCTGAGTTCCTCTGGGACTTTACCAGCTTTGGTACTGAAAAGCCCTTCATCCCAGAAAAATACTGAGGTCTCCGCACCCTGAGCTGGTTGGTCACCCATGCTAAGCTTGATGCCTATTATGTAATTTGATACTGAAAGTGTGATTATCTTAAAAATGCCTATAAATGCTTTGATATCTCTCCTATCAGGAGGCAGAGTCTAAGGTCCCTTCTTTTGAACATGGTCTGGCATTGTGCCTTGCTATGTGAATTCTGAGGTTAGAAAAGAAGAGGTGATTCATTTCCCTTCTACCTGACTTTACGTCTTGGGACACACGCCTTTGGAATCCCGAGACACCATGTAAAAACTCTGGCTCTCCTGAAGCTTCCATTCTGAAGAGGCTACATAGAAATAGAGGTGCCTTAAGAGTCCCATCTATTCCATTTCAAAGTCTTTGGGTATCCCCAGTCCAGGTGCCTGTCAAGGGAGCCTACAAACCTGTGAGATGACTTTGGTTCAGCTACCACTGACTGAAAATATGCAACATCTCAGCAAGAACTGCCTACCTGAGCATGGCTAACTTCTAATAATGTGAGAAATAGAAACAGTAAATGAGAACTGTTCCTTTCATTACTAGGCTTATTACATAGCATAGATAACTGGAACAATACCAGAAATATCATCCATTTTATCACCTTGAGAAGATACTTTTCAAGTTACCAGGGTCTCATTAAATGTTTTACAAATATTTATTGAAGGAATATCACTTTATAAATCACAAGGTACAGACTCATACACAACTTAAAAGCACAATTACAGTCAATCAATATTTATAGTGTATTAGTGTTATGCATTTATTTGTTATTTATGTGCCTTATAAATGTGCACATGTGCGCATGCATATATATTCATATATAAGTGTGTGCACATATGTAATATATGTAGATATGTGTGTGTATGTATATAGATGTACATATACATGTATTTAAATATCTCAAACTTTGATGTGTTGCTTTATGTTCTTTTGATTATATTACCACATATTAAAAAATAATTTATCATAAGGAAGTATAAGAAATAAAGAGCAGAACAAAAGCGAAAAAGGCATTGAAAGAAGGAAAGGAAGGAAGAAAAAAAGGAAGGGTGGGAGGGAGGGAGAAAAAGACAGTAATCTCACTTATATAGCTAGTTCTCTCTTTTTAAAAACAATAAATATTTATTTACTTATTTATTTATTCATTCATTCATTCATTCATTCATGAGAGACACACAGAGAGAGGCAGAGACACAGGCAGAGGGAGAAGCAGGCTCTATGCAGGGAGCCCGATGTGGGATTCGATCCCGTGACTCCAGGATCATGCCTTGAGCCAAAGGCAGATGCTCCACCGTTGAGCCACTCAGGCGTCCCCCCAAAAATTTTATTTTAATTCAATTTGCCAACATATAGTATAACTCCCAGTACTCATTTCATCATGTACCAGTTCTCAAGACAACCTAAAAAAATATGCTGAAGGGGTTTAATGAGGAGAATAAAAATTACAGAGCAGTTTTTATGGTTTTCTAGAAGTTGGTTTGGATGTGAATTGGATTAGTTCATTTCCCTTGAGCATTTGGATTCTCTGCCATTAATTTAAATCACCAATGTGTCTCCACTTCTGCTTCTACCACCACCAATTAACTGTTTTGTTTTGTTTTTTTCTTATTGCCTTAGCTTCTGCTTACCCATTATGTCTGTTTACTCATAGCTTTGACTTCCTAAATGGTCATGATCTCTTGCGGCCTTTGTATCCTTTCATGTTCTTTTCACATGTAACTTAGATTCAAATTTCCTTGAGAGAAAATGTAATTAGTCCAATTAATGACCATCACCCTTTTTTGTACGGATCCTTCATGTCAAGCCACCCCACACCTCACACATAATCACTGCCAAATCTAGAGAGAGTCTGCTTGTGTCACATGCCTACCTGGCCCAATCAGCTCTGGTCAGAGAGAGCGAGGTTACCTCTACATCACATGGGTGCTCTGGGCGGCCCCCTTAACAGTGAGCTGTTTGGATGGTTTTGAAGAAGGAGCTGTAAAAATGGCAAAGTCCAGGGTCAGCCTTCCTAGAGCACATGAAAACATAAACATCACATCTCTGGCTTGCATATCTTTCCTGTTATCACCACCTGGGTTATCATTATATTGTATTACATTAAAAAAAAAAAAAAGCCTCCTGAAAGATCTCCCTGAGTGTAGCCTCATCTGGTTCTAATCTATTTTGCATAGTGCTCTAAGGAATAAAAATCCAATGTGCTGTGTTGATATTGTTTTCCTGCTTCAATCTTTCATCATTGAAGAATTCACGTTCCTTACCACAGTGTAAAGCATCTTCCAAAACATAGCTGTTCACTCTCTTTCAAGCTTTATCCTTTTTATGAATTTTGGCCCGATCCATATTAAAGTGCTTACCATCCGCTAGTAACATCCTGAGTCTTGATGGCTTTGCTCACAGTGTTTTCTTTTGAAATACCCCAGTCCTCTTGCCCCTAACCCTGAACCAAAGAATTCTTTAAGGTTTATATCAAATGCTACCTTCTAAAGAAAATGTCCTGGATTATCACATTTGGAAACAACCTTCACTTCTCTAATATCACATACTTGTTTTAAGAAGTGGTTATATTTTCACAATTATATAATATGTCATTCTGCTAGATTACAAGCTTCTTAAGGAGAGTAATGTTTATTTTTTATAACATTATTTGTTCCCTCTCGTCTCTTACCAAAGGCTTTCAAAAGAGTGCTATGAATTTAATAAATGAAGTTTGCTAAATAAATGTATAATTTAGCAAGCCCATGAGAAAAGGGTAGTCAAAGAGGATAAAATTAGGGGGTCATAGGCAAAAGTTATTAAAATGTTTAAAAAAATGAAATGGTAGATGAGAGTAGTATAACCTATACATTTTGAAGATTTGTGTTTAGAGCAAATGAACTTAGAGAATTTAGGCTAATAGCCGAATATTTGTTCATTCATTTATCTCACAAGTTATTTGTTTTTATTTTTTAATAATTACTCTGTTACAAATGTGGGAATACAATAATAAACAAGACAGGGAATGCCCCCAACTTTAAGGCACTTGCATTCTGTCAAGGGAACCTAAAATTAAACCAGCAAAATAGGCATGTAATGTAGTTTCCAGTATTAATGAATTTTGTGAAAGGAATTTGTTGGAAAGGAACTGGTTTATATTTGACATGCAAAGAAAGCATTTATTTATTTATTTGTTTATTTATTTATTTATTTGATAAAGAAGATGTGGGCAGGGTCTGACAAAAGTGATAGAGCTTGTTCTGCAAAAATCTGCGGGAAATATTTCTAAGCAGAAGGAGGAAGAAAAACAACGTTCTTGAGGTAGGAAAGGCAGAAAGACAGTGTGGTTATAGTGAAGTGAAGGTTCCAGAGCAGTAGAAAGGAGACAGAGATCCTATAGACCTCATAGGACCTGGGAAAGGCTTTAGATTTTCTTATAAGTTTGGTGGGAGGTCATTGGAGAGTCGTGATCCTTGGAGAACCATGAATTAATTTACAATTTTAAAAGATAACACTGAAAAAAAAAAGATAACACTGGCATCCGTGTTATGAATAGCTTATGAGGAGTGAGAGAGGATGGAGGGAGGATCAGTTAAGGGGACAGCTGAGCAGGCCATGGTTGTTGATGAGGATTTGGATGATCATGACAGTGGTTAAGAAGTGGTTGGATTCAGGATTCATTTTTAGAAGGAAACTGCATAACATGACAACAGAATGATTATAGGGCCTTCAATTATCTCTACCAGGATTCTTTAAAGGTAGTAGAAGGCAGCAAGGTTGAAATTCTGGTATGTTCTGATTCTTTTAAATTAACAAAGTAGTAACGCATTAAATAAATATAAAATGATCTTACAAATCCACCTATGAAAATGTTAAAGAATGCAATTCTACTGTTTTGATTAATTTTTCATGGTAAAATTCTGCTTATACAATGAGATAGGTTATTTTTTACTATAACATGTTTTCCTTTTGAAATAGATATTTTATACTATTTGGGAAATGCATTGCTAAAATTATTTAAATTTGTCTACTTTTGAGAAATCTTTAATAAACTAAATTAACAATTATTGCATGTGAAAAAAATCAAAGAGCACTATATTTTTCTAGTTGCTTCACACTGTTTATTCGAATTTAAGAACGTTAATTTCTTCAGACAAAATGGATGTAGATTTTTTACCAGGAAAATGAATTGGTGTTACCACAATCTGCTAAATTTTGTCCTTTCATGGTATCTAGAAGAATTTTCCCAAACCACATTCATTATCCCATGACTATAAATCAATGGGATTGTTTTCTCCTTTTTTTGAACATGCACGTAATACAAAAGGGATTGATGATAAATTATTTTTATTACTCCTCTTTTCATAAATATGAATCCTAGTCAACAGAACACATTTAAATATGGAAGATAGCAATATTTTTTGTAAGGACATATAATTTTCTGTCATACATAGATTCACAATATTGTTATTTTCACAGACACAATTTTTACCTCTTTTTTTCTTGCTATCTGACAATTTCTCAATTTTCTTGCATAATTTACTTTTGCATTGATTAGCTGACCTTTTTATCTTTTAATATTTTTCTACACTTTTCTTATTCATGGTTTTATTTTACTTTTCAGTGCTGTTTCTTTTTGCCAGTTTTAATGGTCCACAATTTCCAATGGAAAATCTGCTGCCAGAACCTTCCTTCCTCTAGTGTTAATGGCTGCTCTTGAGAACCTGCCCTGCCCTCCATCATCTAATTTGAGTCGATGAGGGGGCAGACAAAACAGATGGTTGGCACAGGATGGGATGATTCACTGTTTGAAATCATGGTGAAACATTTTTGAAATTGGTGAGGGAGAGGGAAGCCTGACATTTGACAGAGCCATGTAAGAATTGCAGTATCCAGACGAAGTTCAGTTTAATTTTGACTGTTATTTTCCAGATGTACTGATCATATGATTACAATTTTAAGATTATATTGAGAATATACCTTTTCCCAAATGCACTGTATTCATTTCAGCAAAATGAGTTTATAGTGAGTGCCAATGACAGAACTATTCTCGAAGTTACCTTGTTCCCTTTGTTCTTTGTACTTTTAAGAACTTACTGAATACCTCCTCTGCCTCCATTCATGGGAAGCTTACCTTTTTTGCATAACCTATCTCCATGTCAACTAACTGATTTCTTCACAAATTATGCATGCCATTGCAATGAACCTACTGTGTAAGGGAAGAAGTGAAATACATATTTTGTTTTCTTTTTATATTCTAGGGCCAAGAAGTTAAGACATGAGACTATATAACTAAAAAAATACTTATCATGTGAATCATTGTGAAAATACAAAGAGAATGATATAACAACAAAATTTAGCATACAGATATTTAGAATTTAAAACACTTTTTAATTTGTATACAAAGGTTTCTTGTTTGAAATGAAATAGGACAAAAGATATAGTAAATTCACCATGATGAGATGATATGCATGATGAGACCACGCATTCTACATGGGCAATATCACCCCTAAGCAGGCAATAATTGGATCTTGGGGCATAAAATTTTAGATATTTCAATGCTTCTAGCACTCCAAAAGGCCATGTTACATAAACATATCCAGGTATTGTGTGATGTTAAAATTTTATGGGATGTGAGATTAGGAAAAACATTTTGAAGGACTCTTCAGGGGAAATGTAATGCAAAAAACAAGCAGGCAGACAAAACAACAAATCTTTGAGAAACACTGTTTTACACAAGTCAAGTCTTTCTTTCTCTCAGTTCAATGACAAATGATAGTTCTATGATCCACCTTTCAGCAATGAAAAAATCTAATACATAGTCCTAAGGAAGGATCTACTGAGGCATTTAAACATATACACAAATAGTGTTTCATGTATAGGAATTTTTTTCATGGTTGTATGTTTTATTTTTATTTTATTTTAAAAAAATTAAAGTCTTTATTTAAACTCCAGTTAGTTAATATACAGTGTAGTACTAGTTTCAGGTGTATAATGCGGGGATTCAACCCTTCCATAAAACACCCAGTGCTCATTACAAGTGCACTTATTCATCCCTATCACCTATCTCACTCTAGTAACCATCAGTTTGTTCTTTATAGTTAAGAGTCTGTTCTTGGGGCACCTGGGTGTCTCAGTGGTTGAGCATCTGCCTTCGACCAGGGCGTGATCCTGGAGTCCCAGAACTGAGTCCCACATCGGGCTCCCTGCATGGAGCCTGCTTCTCCCTCTGCCTGTGTCTCTGCCTCTCTCTGTGTGTCTCTCATGAATAAATAAATAAAATATTAAAAAAAAAAAAGAATCTGTTCTTGGTTTGCCTCTCTCCCTCTCTTTTTTCCCTTTGTTCATTTGTTTTGTTTCTTAAATTCCACATGAGTGAAATCAAATGGTATTTGTTTTTCTCTGAGTGACTTATTTCACTAAGCATGGTATTGTCTAGCTCCATCCATGGCAGATGGTAAGATTTCATTTCTTTATGGCTGAGTAATATTTTATTATATATTATATATTATATTAATTCTATATAAAATTATATAATATATACATATTATATATTTATATGTATGTGTATATTACACATATATATAACATGTATATATAATATGTGTATATGTGTATATATTAATATATTTTTATATATGTGTATATGTGTGTGTATACACACACACAGACACACACACACACTCGCACATCTTCTTTATCCATTCATCAGTTGATAGACACCTGGGCTGTTTCCATGACTTGGCTATTGTAGATAATTCTGCTATAAACATTCAGGTGCATGTTTAAATTAGTGGTTTTGTATTTTTGGGGTAAATACATGGTAGTGCAATTGCTCTGCTCGATCATAGGGTAGTTCTATGTTTAATTCTTTGAGGAACCTCCATGCAGTTTTCCACAGTGGCTGCCCTAGTTTTTATTTCCACCAACAGTGCAAAGGAGTTCCCCTTTCTCCATATCCTCACTTACACCAGTTGTTTCTTGTGTTGTTGATTTTTACCATTTTGACAGGTGTGAGGTGTTATCTTGTAGTTTTGATTTGCGTTTCCCAATGATGAGTGATGTTGTCCATCTTTTCATGTGTCTTTTAGCCATCTGAATGTCTTCTTCTGAAAAATGTCTATTCTTGTCTTCTGACCATTTTTAATTTGGATCATTCATTTTCGAAGTGTTGAGTTTTCTAAGTTCTTTATATATTTTGGATGCTAACCCTTCATCAGATAAGTTATTTGCAAATAACTTCTCCCATTGTGTAGAATGACTCTTAGTTTTGTTCATTGTTTTCTTTCCTGTGCAGAAGCTTTTTATTTTAATTAAGTCCCAACACTTTATTTTTGCTTTTATTTTCCTTGCCTCAGGAGACATAGCTAGAAAGAAGTTGCTAAGGCCGATGTCAAAGAAGTTACTGCCTGTGTTCTCCTCTAGGACTTTTATGGTTTCAGGTCTCACATTTAGGTCTTTAATCCATTTTGAATTTATTTTTGTGTTTGGTGTAAGAAAATGGTCCAGTTTCCTCTTTTGCACATCGTTGTCTAGTTTTTCCAACACCGTTTGTTGAAGGGACTGTCTTTTTCCCATTGGATATTCATTCCTGCTTTTTCAAAGATTAATTGACCATATAGTTGTGGGTTAAGAAGGTTTTTAAAAGCCTTTCCATACAATATGTCCCTGAAGGCATTTCTTAGCACTAAAGCAGTTGTGAAAGAGTTATACCTCCTAAACTTTCTTCTTTGCCAATATTAACGCAATAGCAAAATTAATTAATGTAATGACTAACAGAAACAAAATGAGAAAAAAGAATAATAAAATAGAGTGACGAGTTCTGCACAGCATGCAAATAAAAACCTTATAAATACAAGGAAAAAGATGATGAAAATCACTGAGCATTTTGAGTGCAATAGTGAATTCAGGGTAATAAAAAGCTAAGCATATTTGGTTTTCTAGAAAGAAATTCTTGATGACCTACTAAAAAATGTTTTTGCACACTGGGTTGAGTCAAGCTCAATAATGAGGGAAGAGATATACATACTTGTTAGCTACAGCTATTGTGGCCCTTATCCATAGCCTAAATTTTGTTGATTTGTTTTAGTCTATTTCCAGATGAAAAATGATGACACAATTTGATTCTGTTTTGTTATCAATATAGTATTTTGTGTTTTATTACACTGTTTTGTCATCAATATAGTATCTACAACCATGTATAGAAAATGTGTGTGTGTGTGTGTGTGTATTCTACGATTCTACGTGCTAAACAATTACTTTTGAAAGTTAAAGAAATTTCATAGCAATGAAGGACTGAATGTAGACTACTCTATCAATAAATTAATGATATGGAGGGAAATGTAATATATATTTGAGGAAATAGTAGGAGATAAGGAAATTAATTTTAGGATTGCCAGTGCCTGGAACCACTCCATGAAGTATTAGACAGGTTGAATATAAAGTATGCTGTGTCCAATCTGCCTCACATAGCTTTGAAATTTATTGTACATTTCAAAGCATTAGAAACCCATAAGGAATTAGTGATATAGTCAGGGTTAAACTCTAATTACATTTACTACTCAGCCATCCAAATTAGAGTACAAGTAAATGTTCATCTTTTCTTTTTTAAACACCATTCTATTATATAACTTATTTTAATCTTTTCATTTCTTCTCTCTTTTTATTGATTGCAATATTTGGGGGACATATATTGATTCTTAAATTAGGTTAAAAACCAATGGACACTACTTTACTTATGCAGTTTTATAAATTTAATATTTAAAATTTACATACTATGTTTGTGAATAGTCATCTCCTTGCCTTCCCATATTACATCAGTCATAAGATATTACCAAATTTATTTAAAATAAACCATGACAAATACTTAAAAAAACTGAGAGAAAGTTAGGCATCTGAAAAATCAGATGGGATTAAAAACTGTAAGAGAAAATTCAATAGAAATGCTATACATGAAGAACACAGTAACAGAGATGTGGAATGTCTTCCGTAAGCAATAAATATAATCAAAGCATCCCAAAATAGCCAAGTTAAGAATCAGTGATTTTCAAGATGGATAAATATATATTATTCAAACTGAAAAATAAAGATAAAAAAGAGTAAGGATAAAAAAAAGAACATCAGGATAGCACATTCATGATCTGTGCGGCAGTATCAAGTATTTTTGTCTATGGGCAATTGATCCCAGAAGAAGAAAAAAGAGGGGACAAGGGATAGGAAATATATGAAGAAATAATGGCTTAGAATTTTATAAATTAAGTGACAGGCATAAAACCACAGATCAATGAAGCCCAAAGACTACCTATCTGGTAAGCTCAAAGATGTAACCAGCTTCCAACGTAACATATTCAAATTGCTGGAGACAAATGACAAACAGAAAAAATTGAAGGCTACCAGTAGAGGAATGAGGGAAAGCATTACATACAGAAAACAAACAAACAACAACAACACAATAGTCTTCTCCTTAGAGACCATGGAAACCAGAAGACAATAGATTGACAAATTTAAAGTGCTAAAAAAATGGTGAACTCAGAACTCTATACCCAGAAAAATTCTTTCAAAAATGAAGAAACAATAAAGACTCACAGACTAATGAACTGAAGCAGTTCATTGCTAGAAAACAAACAAAACAAACAAAATTTTTCTGTAAGAACTTTTAAAGAAATATTATTTGGACATAAAAATTATGAGGCTGAAAACATGGGTCTACACAAGAAAATGAAAAGCACTGAAAATAAAATAAATACAGGTAAAATTAAATTTACTTTTCCTCATTTTGGTTGTTCTAAAGCATACCTAATTGTGTGAAGGAAAAATAGTAGCAATTTGTTGGTGTTTATAGTATAATTAAAATACAAAGTATAACAAAAATAGCACAAAAGATGGGAGGGGAGAGGAGAAATATGTGATTTTGAGAACTTTATACTACACATAAAGTGGAATACTATCATATGAAGCTAGACTTTGAATAATAAAGATGTATATTATACATCTTTAGGGAAACCACTAGAAAATGCAAAAAAAAAGTGAATAAAGAGTAAGTCAATAAAAGAGATTAAATGAAATCACAAATCTTAACACAAAAGGTGTAAGAAAAATGAGGTGAAGACACAATGAACAGGTGGATAAATTGAAAACAGCAAGATGGTATCTTTAAATGCAACCATATCAAGAATCTCATTAAATATAACTGATTTAAACACATAATTTAACAGAAGGAGATTGTTACTTTGGAGAAAAAGCAAGATCCAACTCTATGCTGTCTATTAGAAACCTACTTTAAATAGAAAGATATAGTAGCTACATTAAAAATAAAGAGGTGTACTCAATCACTATGCAAACATTAACCAAAAGACACTTGGGTAACTATTTTAATTTCAGGCAAAGGTAACTTCAGAACAAGAAAGATTATCAGGTATAGGGAGAAACAATATATAATGAGAAAGCATAAAATTCTCTGTGACATATTGCCCTAAATATTGATGCTTCTAACAACAGAGCTTCAAAATATGTAACACAAAAACTGATGGAACTAAAGAGAAAAAAAATGAATTTATATATAGTTATTGTTGGACACTTACCACTTCTTATCAGCAATTGATATAACAAGTAGTAAATTATGGCACAAAAAAAATTCAGTAAAGGTATAGTAGAGCAGAACAACATCATCAAACAGCTAGTGTAAATTGATATTTATCAAAAATTTTATCCAACAACAGAGGAATACACTTTCTTTTCAAATGCAGAAGAAACCTTTGCTAAGGTAGAATATATTCTGGATAATAAAACAAATCTGAAAAGATTTTAAAAACCAGAAGTCAGGGCAGCCTAGGTGGCTCAGCGGTTTAGCGCCGCCTTCAGCTTAGGGCATGATCCTGGAGACCTGGAATCCAGTCCCACGTCGGGCTCCCTGCATGGAGCCTGCTTCTCCCTCTGCCTGTGTCTCTGCCTCTCTCTGTGTATCTCTCATGAATAAATTAATAAAATCTTTAAAAAAAAGAACCAAATTAAAAACCAGAAGTCATATGGAGTATAGTCTCAGACCATCCTGAAACCAACTCAAAATTCTCTAACAACAATCTATCTGGGAATTTTCCCAAATTTAGAAACAAAACAATATATTTCTGAATGACCCACATATCAAAGAAGGAGACTCAAAGGAAATTTTAAATATTTTCACCTGAATGGAAATTAAAATGCAGCATATCAAAATTTGAGAGTACAGCTAAAGTTTATAAGAAATACATAGTATTGAATGTTTGTATTAGTAACAAGGAAAGGTCAACTCCAACAACCTAATACTGGACATTAAGAAACAGGAAAATGAAAAAATTAAATGCAAAGCAAACAGAAAAACAAGATATTTGAGTAGAATTCAATGGTTTTGGAAACAGAAAAAAATAATTAGTACATTTAAAAAGTTATTCCTTTAAAAAATGATGAACTTGGTAAATCTTTAAAAATATTGATCAAGGCTCAGTGGTTGAATGTGTCTGCCCGTGGTCATGGGATCAAGTCCTGCATCAGGCTCCCCACAGGGAGCCTGCTTCTTTCTCCCTCTGTCTACGTCTCTGCCTTTCTCTGTGTGTCTCTCATGAATAAATAAATAAAATATTTTTTTAAAAAATTTGATCAAGAATTATCAAAGGAAAATACAAATTACCAATATTGAGAATGAAAGAGAAGACATCAATACTAAAGCCAAATATTAGAAAGGCAATAAGGCAATACTATGGAGAATTTTGTGACCATACAAGTCAACAACTTAGCTGAAATAGACCAATTCCCTGAGATTCAAACTACTAAAATTCATTCAAGGAACAGATAATATGAATAGTCCTGTAATGATTTTAAAAATTGAATTATAAGGATGCTTGCATGGCTCAGTCCGTTAAGCTTCTGACTCACTCTTGGTTTCAGTTCAGGTCATGATCTCAGGGTCCTGGGATCAAGCCCTGCATTGAGTTAAGCACTCAACACAGAGTCTGCTTGTCCCTCCCTCCACTTTTGTCCTCTCACACTTTTCAGCTAATTTTATGAATCTTGCATTATCCTGATATCAAAAACATTAGACTGTGAAAGTGAAAAATACGAATTTTATAATGGAGTGATTTGACAGGCACAATCTTAACTAAATGATCAAATACAATGTCATTGTTAATAAGCCACGTGATATTATTTACCTCCTGACCTGATGCAGTTCTTTCCCCAAAGCCCTAAATTGAGTCTAATCATGAGAAAATTTTACAGAAGCCCAAGTGGAAAGACATTTTACAAAATGCCTGACCACTACTCTTGAAAATGGCAAGATTGTGAAAGACTAAGAAAAACCAGAAACCTTTCACAGAATGCTGAAGACTAAAGAGGTAACAACTAAATGCAATGTTGTATCTTGGAAAAACTGGAAACCTAACTTAGTTAATAGTATCAAGCCAGTATTAATGTCGACATTTTAATAAATATATCTTGTTTATGTAAGATGTTAGTTAATACCAATGGAAGCTGAATAAAAGATATGACAATTCTCTGTACTACTTTTGCAACTCTTCTTTACATTTAAAATTATTTCAGTAACAGTTTCTAAAAACAGATTTAAAGTAGTATCATGTCCCTGTACAAGATCCTTCTGGTCAAATATGTTCTTGCTCTGTTTACATGACAGTGTGACATGCAAATTTGTCCTGAATTTATTAAGGTATTAGCCATAGTTATATAGTTTAATAAAAACAGCATTTCACAAAAGAGTAAGAATGATTGCATTTTAAAGAATAAATTTTCCCAAAAAACAATTGTTTTATTTAATAATTTTAAGATATAAAATGTCATGTGTTGCTATTCTTATGTTAAAATTCATTCTTAATGGATGCTAATAAAAGACCTTTATAGTTGGCTAGGTCACTTTTTCATTTTCATTGAAGATAATTTTAAAATTACTTAAAGGAATATTTTAATAAATAAATAAGAAAGATGCATGTAAATATGTTATCAGAAATAATTTTGTGATAATAATTTTAATTATTATCATAAATTTTAACTTATAATTCAATTGTAGTGATCAACACCCATTTTATTATATTCAAAATATCAGTTGTATTAATAGCCCTGGATACAAATGTTTCTCTTGAATAAGTACCTAAAACTGATTATAATGTATGCACAGGTTGAGCTATTTCTATATAGCACTACAATTTCAAAGTCAGAAAAATTAAAAATGAATTTCTAATCCAGTAACATATTTCTTTAAAAGCAGGTGAAAAGATAGAGGTTTGGAAAGGTTAAGTGACTGTCTAAATGTCACATTGAAAAAATATATATATATAAAAAAAATAAAAAAAATAAAAAATAAATGTCACATTGTTATCAAGAAACTCAGAAGAAAAATCCAGTTTTTCTGACTCCAGAACAGTTGTTTTATTCATGCCACACTATGTCAAAGAAAAATGAATCAACAGGAATCAAACAAAAGAAGCAAAAGAAGCAAGCACACAAATCCAGAAGGTAGAATGTTTCTGTGGGAAAGCTGACGTGGGCTCCTCATGAGAAGGGAGCTTTATTAGATTACATGCTATTTAAGGGAATGACAATTAGCAGCAGCGCCTGGTCTGAGACTGTATAAGACTTCAGGAAATGCTAATATTGTCTATGTATTAGATGGAATGATAACTTACTGAAATGAAAAGATTGAGATCGATGATTGAAAAATCAAGATTACAAAATGGACACAGTATCTTTGTAACTTTTCTGTAATCTAAAACTATTACAAAATTAAAGTTTATTAAAAACAATTGCAGTCATATGTTTGTTGTGCATTTGTGTTTGCATGTAAATATATACAAAAATATACACTAAAATATCAGCAGATATAATTTGTGGATATTGAGAATAATATACTTTCTCACACTTTGTTTTTGCTTGTCTAAACGCCACAAATTTGTACAATGCATATTTATGACTTCTGTAATAATAAAAGGTTATTTTTAAAAATTAAAACAAAATGTTTTACATTACTTTAAAACAGAAAAATTAAGACCATAAAAAAATGACTTGAGTGCTTCATTTTTGGCTGATATAGCCAATCAAGACAGTGAAAATACTTCCAATTCTCTATGTATACATAGAGGGCCCAAATTCACCAATTATTTACATTTTAAAGACAATTTTAGAAGACATTTTTAATCTTTTATACTCAACTCCTACTGATTTAAACAAAATTATAGGAAACCATTTCAGCAAAAATCACGTTATGGATACCAGCAATAAAAATTCAGTTCAAAAGTTCTCAGAATGCAGTTGAATTATTCAATTCAAGTAAATTGATTACACTGCCCTAAATCTATATAGTTCAATGAACATGTTCAATAATACAATAAATTATTTTTAGCTTTGAAGTTATCAGAATATAGATTAGAATCACTAAGAAAAAGATTATATTTCTTATTCTTCCACATGCTAATGTTAGCAATTCAACCTAAAGAAAGGGTATAAAAATAGACCTTTTTTATATGTTATTAATAATTGTGATATATGTGTTTTTAAGCTTTTTCTGAACTTTGTACATTTTGTAGAAGAATCTCAATCAGTAATAAAATAAGACAGAAGTATTTTTTTTTAATTTTGCCATAACTGACATGAAAAATAACTACAGAAAAGGATAATACAAACTTTAAGATTTTGTATTTTGTTTTTCTGACACCAACTCACAATTGTCAAAGCAGCTTTTACTGTTTTAAAACTTATATTCTGGATTTTGCTATGTATTTCTCCTAATGCATAGCTTTAAAAAAAAATCATAGAACAATTCCAATTTGCAAGAAAAATACAACAAATATTTTTATTCCCAAAGGTTAAAAACTTCAAAGCCTAGTCAATACTGAACATAAAAAACAAGTTAGTAACTTTATAAGACAATCAATTGATCAATTCATAGAGTCTTTCTTATCTGATCTTATGGACAATGAAAAATGAAAGAACTTCTGTATCCTGTATCACTGCCACTTAAAGTATGCTGTGGAAAAAGCTCTCCCAGTTTCCCACACTTAATAGAATTTATTTTTAAGTCAGTTAGAATAGAAAGGAACAGGAAAACTGCTAGCCTAGAAGCCAAAGAAGATGACTCCAAATGCAATTACTCTTAATAGCATTTCATTCAAAGTTATAAAATATCCTTCTGTTTTTAAATTTGATGCATACTTGAGTATCTATATATAGTTTCCAACAATTCAGCAAAAATAGAAAATACTAGCAAATAGAAAAAGAAGCAATAATGTAATGACATAGACACTAGTTTTAGAAAATAAAACAAAAATTATTTTATGTTAGATTATAAGTAGTATATGAACATGATTGTTTTACGTTTGGCTTGATTAAATATTTCAATAGTGATTCAATTTCTGAATTTTTCAAAGTTTCTCCATGTGAAGATTTTTTTTGTATCAAGTTCTGTCATTTTGATGGAAAAGATAGGTCTAATTCCTTCTTGTCAATTGTATTTTGTATACCATATTTTGAGATTTTGTTGAAAAATACTTTAAAAAAAGAAAAATAATTTATATTTTATCATCATTTAGATTACAGGTATCTTCTAGTCCCTCTCAGAGTAAAACTATGGATTTTTTTTCTTCATATTAAACTGAACTCAACATTAAACACATGTATGTGAGCCCTGAACTTCTGGTTTTTAATATGGCAGATGAATTGTCTATTGCAATCCCATCCATACAGTTCCACTAAAAACAGAAGATTAAAAGAAATTGTGTGTGTCTATGTATGTGCATACAGGTAGGAAATTAAGGTTATTTGTTACATTCCAAAAATAATGAAGAATGTGCATATCATGAGCAAAAATAAATACTGATGCCATAGTTTGCCATGGGAACATAAAAGTAATCTCTACTGGCTTGGAGCAAGAGTGGCTTGGGTCACAGGTTTAAATGATAATGGAAAAGAGACAGAGAGGTTTTAAGACGTATCTAACCAGATTTCCAGAAGAATAAAGGAGACAACTGGAGAGAGACATTATTCAAAAGAATATCTGGTGATAATTTTCTTGAATCAATACAATTTAATCATTTTTGGGCTCAGGAAGCCAATTCAACCATGAGCTGTAAAAACATAGGGAAATCTGTACCTGTATATATCATTGGAAAACTACAGAATAGCGATGAAGAAAAAAAAAAAAATTAAAAGTGACCGGAGGAGAAAACTACAAACTAAAGATAAGTGAGAAGAACAAGAGTTGACTTTTTTTAAGAATAAAAAATGGAAGCAAGAAAACAATTGATTTTATCTTCAAAGTGATAAAATGGTAAAACAACAATAGCAACAACTGCTTATCAGAATTTTATGCTCAGTGTCCCCTAAAAAGATATCCTGAAGTCCTAAAATGTAGTACTTCAGAATGTGACTTTATTTGAAACTAGGGTCATTGCAGATTTAATTACTTAAGTTAAAATTAGGTCAGACTGGAGTTAGGTGGGCCCTTAATCCAACATGACTGATTTCTTTATAAGATGAAAAGAAACACAAAGACACACAAGAGAGAATGTTCTGAGGCAGCAGAGGTAGATGTAAGTCCTATAGCTACAAACCAGAGGGTGCCAAGAATTGCAGATAAACAACCAGAAGCTAGGAAGATGCAAGCACACATTCTTTAGGGGGACCATGGCCTTAATGACACTTTACTTTCAGATTTTTGGACACCAAACTGAAACCATCAACAACATCTGTGCTTTAAGTCACCTAGTTTGTGGTAGTTTGTTATAGCAGCAGCCTTGGGGAACTAATATACCCAGCTAAATTACATTTTAGGGATTTGTGGACAAATACCTAAAAAATAAGAAAGAAAATTACTTTGGAAGGAATGTAAAAGTAGCAGGGCGTTAGTCAAAAATTTGGTAATTTTTATGTCTCTGAAAAGCATTGACTACATAAAACACCAGTTATTTACTTTCTACAGATAAAAAGAAAAACAAAATATTGGATCACAATAATACAAAAGCTACTAAAAGTGTTTTTAATTAAAGAATAATTCTAAAGTTCCTATTTGGGAGGAGGTTAACAATATTAGCTCTAGATTTTGTTTAGTTGAATTCACATATTGTTGAGACTTTCAATATCAATCAATCCAGAAGATTAAAAAGAAAATCAATAAACCTAATGAAATTTAAAATCGTAGCCAGTTCTAAATAAAATATAAACCCAAGTATTTTGTGACTACAACAAGTTTTTAAAGAATATTCCATTTATTTATTCATGAGAGACTGAGAGAGGCAGAGACACAGGCAGAGGGAGAAGCAGGCTCCCTGTGAAGAGCCTGATGTGGGACTTGGTCCCAGGACCCCAGGATCATGACCTGAGCTGAAGGCAGACACTCAACCACTGATACACACAGGTGCCCCTGTAAACTATAATTTTAAAAGACAAGGTTTATCGGGTGGATTTTTTTAAAAGCTTTAAACAGTTTGTGTTAAAGTAAAATCACAAAAAGACTTAAAATAAAAACATAGCAAATGATATACTTGTGTAATATTAACTAAAAGAAAACTGTTATAGCTATATTAGTATCAGATTAAATTCATCAGGAAGTAAAGGCAATTCTAAGCAAACCCACTTCCAAAATGAAACTTCAAAAATGGATAAAACTGCAAGGAAAAATAAAAATGAACAAGTTTACAATCATATTAGAAAATTTACATCACTCTCATATGTTATCACTCTGATATATCCAAAAGACAGCAGTTAGAATTTTAACATCACTTCACTCTTGATGGATTAGTCACATGTTAGACATTGCAAAAAAGACACAGGCTCATCAATTCACAGGAAATTTTTTGAACATTGAATATGCAGTAAAGATAATTAAATGTTTAAAGCAAAAATAATATTTGGGATTTATCAAATATATAGAAGATGTAAAAAAAAGAAGACAACAAAGAAGGGCTAGACATTTATGCTTAAATATTATTCTATTTGACATGGAATATTATAAAATTGTACATAGATAGACTGCAGTAAGTTTAAGATGTGTGTTATAGCTCTAGAGCAATTATAAGGGAACTAAGACAAAGAAGTAAAGCTTATAAGCCAACAAAGTAAATAAAAAGAAATCATTTAAAAATCCCATTAATTCAAAATAAGGGAAAAAGAAAAAAAATAGGAACAAAGTAAGAAGTCAGAAAGCAAAAGGTAGCAGCAAGGTTTGAATGTAAATATCAATAACTGCATTAAAAGTAATGTTCTAAGCATTGCACTAGAGATTATATCACTGGATCAAATGAAGAACCATTCATAGGCTCTTCATAATAAATGTATTTTAATCGTAAAACACAGATACATTAAATAAAAAGAATAAAACAGATATACTGTTTAGCCTCTGATTATATGGAAGGGAAGTGATGATATTAATATCAAGTAGATAAGACTTCAGGACAAAGACTAGGACCAGAGACAAGAAGGCTGGCCACAATGATAAATGTATGTATGCATCTGGTAACAGAGCCTCATAATAAATGATGCAACAACTGATACAAATGAAAGAAGAAATGGAAACAATTCTATTTGGAGATATTGACAGAAATTTGTTTCTGAAATTTGTTTCAGAAATTACTAGTTTATGGTTGCCTGGCTGGTTTAGTCAGTAGAGCATGCAATTCTTGATCTCTGGATTGTGAGTTCAAGCCTCATGTTGGGTGTAGAGATTACTTAAA
Source organism: Vulpes lagopus (assembly GCF_018345385.1). NCBI lineage: Eukaryota > Metazoa > Chordata > Mammalia > Carnivora > Canidae > Vulpes > Vulpes lagopus. The sequence goes on along the minus strand of NC_054847.1, from coordinate 27,483,512 downwards.
ATAAAATACATATTTAAAAAAGTAGTGGTTTAGGTAGATTTTAAAAAGTAGTAAAAATAAAAATGTGAATAATATTTAAAACCAACTTGACTTATTTGTTATAGAACACTTCCAATTCCACCACCAAAATACATAGGGGTGCCTGGTGGGTCAGTTGGTGGGTATTTGATTAAGTCATGTTTTCAGGGCCCTGTGATCACATCCTGAGATTGAGACCCACATCAGGCTCTGTGCTCAAGGTGGAGTCTGCTTGAGATCCTCTCACTCCCCCTCCACTTGTTCTCTCTCTCTCTCTCTCAAATAAATTGATTAAATTAATTTAAAAAAATAACAAAATGTATATTCTTTTCAGGTATGCATGGGACATTCACTGAAATAATCTATATAATAGGCCAATACATTTAATAAGATTTACGTTACACAGAAGTAAGAAGATAGAGAATATATGCTTTCTTCTAAGACTGAAACAAGGCAAGAATGACTCATCTTACTACTTGTATTAATTACAGTACTGGAAGCCTTAGTTTTTGTGTTAACACAAGAAAAAAAAATAAAGTACTTATATTTTGGACCAGAGGAAATGATACTGTATTTACTTGGAGAAGGCATAACCTTATATATACAAAATCCTAGGAATCTACAAAATACCACTAGGGATAATAATTTATAAAGATGGTGGGATGTAAGTTCTATGTACAAAAAAATCAATGCATTTCTATAATTTAGCAGTGCATATTCAGAAAAATAAAATTTAAAATAATTAAAATATCACAAATTTAAAAATGGGGATAAATTTAACAAAATATGTTATGTAATAAGAACTGTATCCCAAAGCCATTAAGTAAATAAATGTTTCATGCATTGGAAGAATTGCTAAGATTCCAGTTCTCCAGATTATTCTATCAACCCAACACAACCCAAATAAAAATCCCAATGGGTATTGTGTGTGTGTGTGTGTGTATGCATGTGTGTGTGTGTGTGTGTACATTGAAAAGCTGGCTGGTTCTAAGAGTTAAGGATATGGAATAGCCAAACCAACTTTGAAAAGATAAACAATGTTGGAGGACAGATACCACCTGATTTAACAATTCTCTAAAAAGCTAAAGTAATCATGATAATGTGATGCTGACAATGGATATTCATCAATATAACAGAGTATCTGTGGGGGCAACTGATTTCTGACAATGGTGCCAAGGTAATTCAATAGAGAAAAAAACTCTTTTCAAAAAATTGTGCTGGAAAATGTGTATATCTAAGTGAAAAAAAAAAAAGGTAAATCTTTTCCGTTTATCCATACACCAAAATTAACCTGAAATGGATCACAGAACTAAATGAAAAAAGCTTGAATTACAAAACTGCTAGAAAAGATGAGAGGAAAAAATCTCTATAACTTCAGAGTAAGCAAGTATGTATTTGATAGGAGAAATTCATTAATCTTTAAAGAAAAAAATGATAAATTGGACTTAGTGAAAATAAAATATTCCATTCTTCAAAAAAAAAAATTGCTAAGTAGAGGAAAAGAAAAGCCACTGTCTAAGGGAAAATATTCATAGTGTATATATGACAAAATTTTCTACTCAGAATATGTAAAAAAGACAAAGAACCCTTAAAAGAGCAAAGTATGTGAAATAACACAGCACAAGAGAAGAAATACAAATGACCAATAAGCATACGGAAATTTGATCAATATCATTAGTCACCAAGGAATTACAAATTAAACCCAATAAGAAATCTCTACACAACCAAAAGAATACCAAACACAAGCAAATAAAACAAAGCAAAAACTGAAATCCTGAAAATCAAGTAGCAGTGAATATGTGGAGCAACTGGAAATCTCATACATTCCTGATGAAAGTTCACCCATTGTGAAGAACAGTTTGCCAAATTCTTATAAAATTAAGCCAACACCTTTCATATGACCTACCCACTTCTGAGTATTTCCCTGACATAAATGAAAACATGTCCACATATGAAAAAACTTTGTAAGTGAATATGCTGAGAAACTATTAATAATGATCAAAAACTGGGAACAGTCCAAATAAATGTCTATTAGCAGATAAATGGGTAAACTGTGGTAAACTCATACCATGGAATACAATGGAACTCAGGGATAAGGGAGGGGAAACTATTGATTCACAATACAATAGGGATGAATCTCAAAATCCCTATGCTGAGTGAAATTAGCCAGACACTTAACAGTACATACCCTATGATACTACTGATGCAAGAATCTAGATGAAACAAAGTAATAGGATAACATAAAGCAGATCACCGGCTTCTTAGAGTTGACTGGGAAAAGGGGATTGACTAAGTTGGGATACAAAGACATTTTCTGAATTAATAAAAATATTCTATGTTAATTGTGGTAGTGGTTAGTTATACATGGGCACATTTTTTTCAATAGGCTTAAAAAGGTTCATTTTATTTCATGTATATTATACCTTAAGATAGTTGATTTTAAAAATTAAATACATTGACAGGGAAAAGTCTTTATGAATTGGTAAGACTTCATTCTATCTGTTCTGAACGATTTATCAACTGTTCTGATCCTTGGTATCCTCAGTTTTACCAATTTCATTAAGATGAAACACATATGAAGGCAAAGCCAACAAATGCTGATTCTCTTTACTCATTCACTCCCCACTAACATATAAAAATATTCTAATCATAGAAAATGTGGCATCTACACTTTTGTGATGATTTTATAATACATTTAGTAAGTCATTTATCACAACTCTACCCCTAGGTCATTAGACCATATTATGCTATCGCCATTAAAAACAATGATGTTTTTCTTTTTTATTTTTTTTTAATTTCAGAAAGCATATTTGGAATCTGTAGATTCTATCAGCTAAAGAATATTCACAGAAGTACCAAGTATTGAGTTAATTGAAATTTTGATTATCAAATTCTAAAATGTTTCAATCTAGTCATTTACTGATTTTAAAATTTGCCACTACATATTTGATATACATTATGACAAAGTTTCCTGTAGTGAAATAAGGATGAAAAAGACATGATTACACCATCATATAACTAACATTTTCAAAAAGCTTCTGAAGATAGGATGAAGGGAATCAGACAGGAGAATTTTATGGTAGGGTAATTACTTGAATTTTTTCTGGGTAGCAGTTAATTTATCATCAAGATTTTGGAATCTTTCTAAACTTTTCACTTAGTAAAAACAGCCAACAATTTATTGGAGGGAAAAATTAGCTCAATTTCTCTTTGTTTGTTTCATGAAGAACCAGTAACACTAGAGTATAAGTTGGTCCCACCATAAATTTAGTATGTATGTGTATATCTATAGCTATTTTACTAAACATGCATATAAAAAATGTAAAAATAAAATCACATAGACCATTGCATATATTGTCAATTTTCTAATTTCTTACAGATCAAAATAAATCTTGTTTGGTTCTACTCAGATCAGATACTAGTTCTTAAAACTAGAATGTCAAGGCTGGTGTCCTCAGTATGAAATCTCTTCTCTTTAACCCATTCAAGTTAGTCAAGTAAAGTCAACAGTTTTTCCCCCAAATTACCTGGAGAATATCTGTTCACCCAAAATCAAACTTCTGATCATACCAGATACTAATATTCCCAACTGCTTTTCAGTAAGCAATACATAAACAACAATAAATGTATGCATGATTTTAAAGGATATTCCTTTTACAAAGATTTTGATTTCTAATCTTAATCTTTGTAGATTTCAACATGTAAAAAATTGATCCGCTTTACCACATTTCAGAAAAAAATCAAAGTTCCTGTATGTGAATGTTAAAAACCTGTGATTTCTCAGATGAGTCCATGTTTACCAGAAGGACTCACCCAGGAAGGCCAGCTGAACATCCAGTGTACTTTCCCCTGACTGTGGTCAGTGAATCAGCAAGTGTTATAGGAGTTCAGGGTGAAATGCCAGGTGCTGTTTCAACAGTCCTTCTTTCACAACATCTAGGGTGGGGTCACTCCGTTAGGCTCTGATAAGGTTACTGGAACTCAGTTCCTAGGGTAGTCAAGTTAACATCCTCTACCCTCATGCTCTCTGAATGTAGAAGGTAGTCACAGAGACCTGGTTCCCTTTTTTGGGCAAAAGGCTACTCAACCACAAACTGCTTATTAAACTCTGTCTGGAAAATATTATTCACTGAAATTATGTCTCAATAGCATAAAGTTTAATTTTGTAATTAACCAAACCATCTGTCATTGCAAGGCTCTCTTAAGGCCATCCAAATGGAAGAACTTTTGCTTGTAGAACCTTGCACAGAGTGGTGTTTTTTGTAATGAGTGAGAAGGAAATGGTATGAATTTTAAATGATGGCTGCAAATAGACTGTCAACTTTTCTCTGCCTTTGATAACTTACCCGACTCAGAACAAACCAATTTCCTAAAGAAAATCTACATCTTTCAGTAAACAGATTATTACCCTTTCCATAAAACACTTAGCTCTCTACTTTATAAAATAAAGTTCATCTGAACATGGATGTTGTTGCAGCAAAGACTTGTTCATCTGTGTTGTCAGGGTGTGTGAATAATAGCAACATTTCCTTGAAAACTTAAGGATAATTACTAAACAAACAACAATTAGTATTAATCAGTTATAAATTTATTCTTCATTTTAGAATTCAAGGTTTTCTGTCTCGATGCATTTAGAACAAATGCAAATGAAGAGACATCAAGGAATCAGATATCTAGAAGGCATAAAACATTGTCAGTTGGGGATGCTTGAATCAGGTTTGCATTAGCTTTGGAACTTTAATGACTATTATGGCATGTATTTTAATCTGACACCATCTAAACTGCTCTGAACCAAAAGCTCAGACAGGCAGCATCTAAAAGACAAATTTTCAACTTTCATGTTTTTATTTTTGGATGTACATGAAAAAAAGTATCAAAAAATAAAGAATTTTTAAATTAAATTTTATGTCTATATCTTTATAATTGTAATATATCTACCCAAAACAAGTCACATTGATGAGAAATCATTTAATTTACACAACTCTTTCCATATCTTATCAGTTTATATCATTAAATTTTGTAGTACATAGTCCATAGGAATGAAGAAGGAAAGAAAGAAGCAAGGAAAGAAGGAAGGAAGGACGGAAGGATGGAAGGATGGAAGGAAGGAAGGATGGACAGGAACTCTTCTATTGAATAGAAGCTAAAAAAAAAAATAGTGGTAATCCCTATTCATTGACTACTAGGCTTTTACACAAGACTTTGGTCCAAATATTACTTAAAGTCTTAATTAATACCTGAGTAGAGCTTTCATTGTCAACCAGGAGATTTGGTCCTAGATTACCTATAAACCCTTATTCTATGTTAAATTTGTAATGCCGCTTGCATAGATCCTCTACTCCAGTGCCGTGGATGGACAGAAATGCAGTTGTAGACACTGAAAAAGTCAGTTTGTCTGGATCAGCTATTTTCTGATGAGATCAGTCTCTCAGTCTCATTCTGCCACCTGCATTACAAATGATTGGTCCCAAGAGAGTAGTGATGTCATTATGCCAACACCATCACATCTCAGGGTATTGAGTCAGCCAACTGTGGTCCCATTTTGGTCTGGCTTCTATCTTCTGGCCTACTACCAGTTTGAAATGCCTTTTGAATAATGAATGTCTTCAGTTAGAATTATCTTATTTATCAGTTACTCTCTGAGAATGTTACCTGGATATTGACTGAAAGTTATGACTTGATCTCTAGTAGAACATTATAGGTTTTATATTTTTAAAGCAACTATCATTGCTAACACTCCACTTATAACTTTTTCAGTATGTAATCTACATGTGAACTTTTTTTTTCTATAGTTAATCTGTTGCCAGAATATAATTGCTTGTAAAGGTAGAGGGAGAAAATAAGGACATTAATCATCCCTAATTTTCAAATTATTTTAACCAATAAAAAGAAAGAAAAAACAACTAATTCATTCCAGATTGTAGGGATATGTACAATGAGTATTTCATGAACCTCACTGGAGATAACTAGAGGAAAGAGTCCACCAAGATTAATACAATTATTGAATGTGTTATAATGTTATAATTTTTAATTAGGTAACCATATTTATTTTTGCTAGAACACAGCTGTTGAAGAAAACTCCAAAATTGATTTCTCATGCTGTGTTTTTAGGTTTTTAAATTTTTCTCATCAAATATTTGCCTCTGTGAAATACATCTATAATAGTATACCTTAGGTTTGGAACTCAGTTTTAAGTAGCAAATAAGATCTAATCAACTTGAACTAGGCTGTCAAACTTTAGCTTTGAAGATCACTAAATTATTTTCCTATAGGGTAGATCTCAGGTCCAGAGATTAAGTCCCATATCGGGCTTCCCACAGGGATCCTGCTGCACTCTCTGCCTATGTCTCTGTCTCTCTTTGTGTGTCTCTCATGAATAAATCAATAAAATCTTTAAAAAAATAAAAAATAAATTATTTTCCTACAAAAGAACCAATAAGGCAATGAAAAGACAAGAGATAATCCCAGTCAGCAATAAAATTAAAATACACAAGGAACACATTAAAATTGAAAGGAGTAAAGTTGCATATTTAAGACTTTCATTAGTAATAATTAGAATGAAAATTAGCAATCGAATACTTATGAAAAAGTTTGTCTATTATTGGTTACCTGAGAGAATTATTTTGAAAAGAGAAAATCTTCCCCAGTTCCCCACCCTATCTCTAGTCCCTTTCAGAACTAATCCTTAGTAAAAAAAAAATAAGATGAACAAGGTAGTATCCATATGACCTTAGGTCAGTTATTCTGAAATAGAAGATCTGTTATAAGGATTAAAAAAATATTTTCACATCTTTTAAATGACTTTGTCACTATGCAACATTGCCAAACTGTCCAGATTAAGTAATTTTTCCCTATATGTTTTTAACTATGTATTAAACTCTTGTAAATAAAGTCATAAATCTGCAAAAGGATAAAGAAATTCTACCCATTTACACTGGAGTAAATAAAACTTTTGAAGAAAATAAAGTTAAAAAATTAAATGGGGAAAATAAAATTATCATTTAAAACTAACTTTTCATTATTGAACTATATATGCTGTAATTATCAGCAGCCCTTATGTTTGTAAAATTGGTACAGATTGGGCTGGTTATATGCTAGTGAGTCATCCAGTTTGGGAATTTACCAGTAACAAATCACTACAGTTCAACCCCCTTGCTCTACCTCCACACATATTTTCAAGTAGCTACAATCAGAACAACAACAAAAAAAAATTCTAGTTTTGGGTTTTCCAAGATTTAAATATCACTAGCAACCTAGGTCCAAAGTTGCATATTATATTTCTTAATGCTTTCTATTTTTTTCTGTTTGCTGCAATTATAATATCCTGTCAAAAATGGACAGAATGTTAATCAAATCAAGTTTACCAAACAGAATTTTCAGATTATTCAAACCAAACATAGGACTTCCCTTCAAAAACTACCAATGAGTTTATTATTTAATACATTGAGAAGAAAGAGATATTTTCACATTGAGTTTCTATGACATTGACCTTGGTATAAGTTATTAACTAGCAAAAGTGTTGTCTGTCTTAGAATTTCAACATTCCATTTGCAATTGGTTAATTTCAGAAAGGAACTCAAAGAACTTTCTAACACTTGATCGTTTGTTGCTTAAATTTTAAAATTATCTCTAATAAAACACAGAACCTGAGTTTTTGTACTTACTTTCCAAAAATAAAGCACAACGAAAATTAACTCAATAACTTAGCATTTAGTCAGGGTGAAATGATTTTAAACATTCTATATTCAGAGATAGTAAACAAATTTATTTTAGAATTAAGGAAATTTATCATAAATCAAGTAATTGTGGGGATTACAATGGTTAATCTTCTGTTTGTTGTAGATAATTCCTTGACAATAATATTCAACTGCTTTGATTGTGTTTTTAAAAATATGCTTTTGGAGTTTTTACAAGGTTTTGTTATGAATACTTGTTTTTGAATTCATACTTACTGGAAAGACAGGCTAAAGGGAGATTAAAGGAGATCCAGACTATTTCATACAGACCAATTAATGGATTCTTTCTCCAAAGGGTCACTCTGATGACTTTTAACAACCTATTTAGGGAAGGTATATTATTGAATACAGCTAAATTTCCACCTTCCATCCAATGTTTTAGTGTCACATAAACCAAAGCATGACAGTCTATACAGTAGTAAGAAAACTCAATGTAGTGTCTTAAAATAAGTGGAGTGGGCCTCACTCTCTAGTTAACAGCTTCTGTTTTTGGTTTGGTTTTGGTTTTGTTTTTCTGTTTTTGTTTTTGTTTTTGTTTTGGATATGCTGGACATGACTCTGAAATGTCAAACTCTCTACCCTATTTTATGAGCCTAGGTCAATTTGCATTGGTGATATTTCATTATAGATTCCATTTCAAAAACCGTGTTTTATATTTCCCCAGAGAGATTATCACATTGATGCCTCACATATCAGGCATCAATGACCTGTGTATCTGGATCTGTCAGTATGAGAAGCAATGCATGTTACACACCCAATCTATGCATACTGCAGTCAACTAAAATTTGGTATCAGTTTTCTCATCAGTAAAATGGGTCATCCTTTATTCCATTGAGACCGGTGAGTGGAAAGGAAATTTAAGCTAGTTTTATGTATAGTTCCCACATAATTGGCAGAAACAGATACAGAACCAATATGTACATTAATTTTATGTTTCTTGTTTCTCTTACACCAGCGACTCATAAGCAAAGTAGTTGAAAAGCAGAATCCTAATTTGACTGCATAAATTAATGTGGGTTTGCCCTCAGGTGGTAAATTCCAATTCTAACAACTCCACCCAGTTTGCAAATATGGCTAAGATACTTCTTTTTTTTTTTCCTACTTGTTCTGTTCTCTCCATCCACCCCTCATACCACCTTTCCCAAATTAACACCTCCTACCCCAGCCCGAAACATTCTGCTCCTCTTGATAGCTTATAAACTCTGTATCAAACACCTGTGTGCAATTTGTTCCAACAGAAAAGACGATTTCTCTTCAGAAGCAAATAAAGCATATGGCATTTGATTCTCTAAGCACACTCTCAAATATTTTAAGCAACTTCTTGATTTTCATAATTCCGGCTTCTGAAGTGCTTCCTTTTTTTTTTTTACCTCAATTTCAAAATTACTAGGTATCATATGATTATTGTAAAGCTGTGCATTTTGCAAATCAACCTCAATTATTATTAGCCTTTGCTTTTTCAGCAGGAGAAATAAATTCCCCACAGTGGCCATTCATTTGCCTCTCAGCATGATCTCGTCCCTAAAGAAACTTGAATCTGAATCTACTTCCTCTTTTCTGGTTGGAAAATAAATGTTTGATTTCGGGCAAGCATGTATGTGATTTTCATGCACACATACAGGTAATAACATGTCCCCAGCACCACTTTATCCATTAAAGCAATTTCAAATTCCCAGGAATGGGACCTGTTTCGCAGGAAAGCAAAGCACTGGGGATTAGTAGGTAAGCAATTTGGAGGACTTAGGAAACGCAAGTACTCCCAGTAACTGGCTGCACTCTGCCCTCGTTTGTTCCCTGCAGCTAGAAAGACTTGGGGGAAAGTTGCCAACCCATTAGCATTTCCAGAATTGAACATACTTTCTTGGAAATATTCTCTTCCCAAGATAGTATTATTGGAATGATAACAAGAAATATTGAGCCCAACTTTATACTGGCTCACTCCAGGGTCACGGGGAATATGGTGGTTTCATAGATCTGCTTCGGAGTCACCTATGACAAAAATTTGAAAGGTTAAACATCTGTAGTTTCTAAGTTTTTTTTCTCCCTCTCTCTCTCTCTCTCTCTCTCTCTCTTCCCTTGACTTTCTCCTGCCAAAGAGTCTTTGTACTAGCACTGGTGAAAGCGTGCAGATGGCCCATTGTACCTTCCTGTCCGTATTCTGAAAGTCTCTTCTTACTCAGCATGGCTCAGAGGTGACAGTCTCATCACAGAACCCAGGTTGCTATGACTCTTAACAAGAAAGAAGAAAAGAAAAAGAGAAGAGTATAAGAATATAATATTTAACTGAAAATGTAGTGGTCAGTTATTTAAACAATAGAATTAAAAAAAAAAACAGACTTCTTTTTCCTGAGGTAAGAGAGATTAAATATTTAAATAAGATAGCTAATAAGATGGCTTATAAAATATATTTTATTTTTCTTTGCATCAACAATTTTCATTTACTCCATTCCCCCTCTAAAGACATTATGACCTCTAGGGAGACTTGCTTTAAATAAGTCATTGTAAAGGTAAGTATGGGATCAATCTGATTTAAAAATCTCCAGTGAGTAATGATTGCACAACAGACAGCCCATATTGCAATAATGTAGACCTGTAAGTTTTTCCTTTTATTTTTTTAGATAGAATGCAGTATTAGTGTATTTCATTTTTATAATAAACAATGTAAATAGTCTCCTTTGTAATTGTAGTGTTGTGGCCCTCAAATTTTCACTTGTTATTTGTGTTCATCATCTCTGAAAACATTAGTTCAACTACACAATCACTGGTGCATCGTGCGTATGTTTGTGTGAAGAATGTATTCATTTCAAAACCCCCCTCAATAAGAGAAAGTCAAAAAATATGACACAAATGAGTAATGTTAGCTTCTAATACACTTGTTAGAATTATTATTACCACAGTAGAGACACAGAATGATCACCTCAACTTCTTGTTTGTATTTTGTGATTTTTCTAGAATCATTTGACATGAATTTGGGCAATAAACCCGTTGATACCACCCGATCTACTAAGCCTTATTTAAGTAAAGCGTAAGGTAGACCGCTGCCCAAGGGCATAACCCAGAATTTTCTGTGTCATATTTAATTTTGGTTTTATCTCTCTGTCCTATTGAATTTATCACTAAGGACCATCAGAATATACTATTGTTGCTCTTTGTAATTGTCTGGCAGCACTTACACTAATTCAAATTGATAAGCAGCTATTTACATTCTTTGGGAATCTGTAGTATAAGATGATGCATCTGATCATTTGAACAGCTTTTCCTGTGTCTTGTGATATCATTATGACATGATGTAAAAATCATGGAACAGGTCATGTTGCCTAAGTGTCACTATACCTTTTGTGAAAACCTGGAATCTCTTCTGTCTGTTGGCTAATTAGTTTATTTCTCCAGAGATTCTCAGCGAGGTGATGATTGCATTCACAATTCAGATAAGAGTTGACATACCTATTTCTCTGTTTATCCAACAACCCACACGCACAGGTCTGTCATCCCCAATTGTATCAGTTTATTGACAGTCTTCAGCCTTGTTCTACTGAAGAAACTAGTTAGTAAAAGCAATATAGAAGAGTACGGTGCAGTGGGCTCCATTCCAGTGGCACAGAGGCCCCGGGGCACATGACTGACCAGCTTGTGACTCTCAGTTTCAGGTCCTGGGGACACAAGGAAGAATAAAGGATATTTCATTCTTTAAAAAAGAAAAGAAGGAAGGAAGGAAGGAAGGAAGGAAGGAAGGAAGGAAGGAAGGAAGGAAGGAAGAAAAGTATAGTAAACAAAGAAATAGAAGACAGAAAATGGCACTGTATACTTGGACACTGAAAGTTCATTTAAAGTTGAAGTCGTTCACTATTTCTTAAGTTGTATTTGTTAAGTTCATACATACAAGTAAAATGACTCAAGCTTGACCAAAGCTATTTTTACAACCCACCTTCCTTCTAGGTTGTACTCATTTTCAAAATCTTATCTTGGTTACTCTAGTCAATGGAGTGACTGGAAATGACTCATCAATAGCCGCTCATGCAGGTTTCTTCTGGGAATTAAGTTTAATGAGGCAAGATAAACGTGGTGAAACATATTATGAGTTGGAGCAGTTATCTTTATATCGAGCCAAAGTCTAGACATGAACACATAGATTCATGTTTGCTCTTTTGATAGGTTTGCGGAAAATGAGGCCATGTTCTGTATCCTAGTATTTTAATATGTTTTTCTAACTCTCCATTGAATAGTAAGGAAAATTTGCACCAGAGGGAGAGCTACATACCAAGAATCTGAGAGTCATGAACTTAAAATGAGCAACCAACAACAAAAACAAAAACAAAAATACTACCAAACTGAAGAAAAATGGTTTCCTTGAGATGATCAAGCCATAATCCGACAGGTCATATTTGCAAACCATTTTCTTTGGAAAAGCTCCTTCTTGCTGGTTGTAAAACTACTTACTTAACATGTGACTTAAATGTATAATAATACCTTTACGGACTTTTTCTGGGCCAAGTTTTTGGTCATATATTAATGTAGTGGCTTTAGAATTCGATGGAATGATGGAAAGATCATAAGATGGGATATGGCCTTCCTTGTATATTGACTATGTAACTGTGGTCAATTGCAGTTATTTTTTTAATGGTCTCTTAATTGTGTGGCACATTTATTTGTGTAATAATACATAGGATCAGGTTCATTAAAAAAGTATTTTAGAAGTATTTTATTGAATATTTACTATTTTTAAGCATATTCATGTACATTGCTTCTGTTATACTTTATAATACAACAAATAGGTCAAAATTATTGTGCATGAATGTTTAGTCTTAGAGACACTAAAAATTCAAAATCACACACAATTAAGAAATTACACAAGCAGAATTTAAACTCAATTTTCAGAGATGCTCAAGCCAGTGTTCTCTTCCTTACATAGAGAAGAATTTACTAAACATCACAAGCATCATTTTAAGACACAGCCCTGCTTGGCTCCTGTAAGATTTGAGATTTAAAACTTTTTTTATTTTTTTAAAAATACCTCACTGTCTATAATAGACTGTTTATGTCTCCATCAAATTCATATATTGAAGCTCTAACCTCCAAGGTCATGGCATTGAAAGTTAGGGCCTTAAGATTAGGGCTATATGAGGGGATTAGTGCCCTAATACAGAAAGACACCAAAGAGCTTGCTCTCTTCCCCATGTGCCCACAAAGAAGAGGCCAAGTTAGCACACAGGAAGATGGTGGCTGTCCCCTAACCAGAATAAGAGACCTCAAAATGAAACCGACCTTGCTGGAACTTTGATATTGGGCTTCCCAGCTTCCAAAACTGTGAGAAATAAATTTCTACTATTTAAACCACTTAGTCTATGGTATTTTATCATAGCCTGAGCCAACTAAGACACCATCCCATCTGAACCAAACTGACTACAATCTCATTTCAAGAATTAACATGGATGAGAGCAGGCTGGTGGAGAGAAAGATCCATTTCCTTCTGCTTCAAGGGAGGTATATTCCTTATTGAATTAAGAGGCACTACTGTTTGCCCTATTTATCAATTACTCTTCTTCTAGCCACCCTTACATCGAGGGTTTATTTTCATGATGTGTATATGACCTAAAAAATATTGAGTCAATGACTTTCTTATGTATTTTAAAATATTCAAAAAATATTAAGTCAATGACATTCTTATCCCTCCTTGTCTTAATCTCAATTTATAACCAAATAGCAAACTCATATGTCAGAAAATTCCTGAGGTTTTTGGTTGGAGATCACCTCTTTTCAGATTTTTTTTTCTCCAGCTATTATCAATTTGAGAAAAGAATAATGCATCAACTTATGACATTGATGCAAAATTTAGCAAAAGCCTTAGCTCTCCTTAGAATATGAGAGACAATTTGCATGTAACTATTTTATTCATATGATTTTAACTTTTAAAATAAAGATAGACTTCAACATTCAGGATAATTCATAGGAATTAAGTGACAGTCATTCATTATTTAAAGTAGACTCAGCTCTTTATGGTAACAAGAGTTGAAAAAAATAACAGGCATTTGAAATGCAGCAAACGGAGCCTGTATTATCCTTAAAAATGATCACTTACGTTTGTAAACAATAGCTTTATAATTACAACCTCATAACTATCTCAAGGCATCCTATCATAAAATCAATAAAGTCAATATTACAACTTTTGGGAACAAATTTAAGACAAAATTAAAAACAGGGGAAAAAGCTGGAAACTAAATTCCTGAACAAAGGCATGATAAATGATGGAGGGGAGGCACACTTGGATAACAACACTGTTCTCACCAGAACAAGCATCAAGTATATGAGAAGAAATGCTAACTGAAATGACAGGAAAAGCTATGCTGAGACGAGGTAAAACTCACCACTGTCATATTGCTCAACTCTCTCTCTGGAGTCCCACTTCCACTTCTCTTTCTCCAAGTTATTTAAAGGTTTCAAAGTAAAGGACGGACAATCCACTGAAATTTTCCAATTTAGTTAGCAGCTCTTTAGAATAGACCACTGGTAGTATTCTCAGTTAGTGTGCCTTATCCCTAAATATGCACTGAATTTATATTTAAAGGATCTGTTACTGCCTGCTAATCACACGGAATAGGAAGATGGCATATTCCAGGTCCCCAGCTCACTGCTAGGGGAAGCTGGAGAGGCTTGATCACCGTATTATTCTACTACACATTATTCACTCATCTTCTAATCAAAATAATCTGTAGTAGTAAAAGTCCTATGCTCAAACATGGGAAGTCAAGAAAAATGCAAAAAGAAGAAAAGTTACATTCACTTCTGCATATTAATTGTTATTAATGTTTCAAAGATTTTATTTATTTATTCATGAGAGATAAAGAGAGAAAAGCAGACACATAGGCAGAGGGAGAAGCAGGCTGACTCCATGCGGGGAGCCTGGTGCTGGACTCGATCCCCAGACCGGGATCACCCCCTAAGCCAAGGCAGATACTCAACCATGGAGTCACCCAGGTGCCCTAAAATAATATGATTTCTAAATCTAAACGCCTCTGTTTCCCAATGATCAGCATTTTTTCCCATCAAAATAACAATTTCTGGAATAGAAAATAGCATGTTCTTTCTTCTCAAAAGTTACCTATTTTCCCTTTCTTATATTATAAAGCTGTGAAGTGATGTCTTGTTATTTATATAATATATGTTTTCTTGTTTCTATTCAACTTGAACTGAGAAAAAATATATTTGTATATGTAAAAGGATATGTACAATGTCCATAAGCGATCTAATAATATAAAACTTACATGGATGATTCTTTTTTATCCTAAATTCAGGAAAAAGGATTTTCTTTTTCTAAATATTATTCAATGTATTCATTTGAATACTTGTTCCTTAGAATGTAAAGCAAAACTAAAAATAAATAAAATCATATTCTAAAATTGTTTCAAAACAAAGTGAATTCAGAGATTCTGGAAGAGGCAAGGTATTTATTTTTAAAGTAGATGACTTTGCTGAACTCATAAGTGCTAATCATTGTCACCATTATTTTTTTTTTTTCTGATGAGAAATAGAATTGTAGATAATCATAATGGAATAATATTGAGTTACTCCATAAGGAATATTCCAACTTCTATTAAAAGCTTCTTAACGGGGATCCCTGGGTGGCGCAGTGGTTTGGCGCTTGCCTTTGGCCCAGGGCGCGATCCTGGAGACCCGGGATCGAATCCCACATCAGGCTCCCGGTGCATAGAGCCTGCTTCTCCCTCTGCCTATGTCTCTGCCTCTCTCTCTCTCTCTGTGACTATCATAAATAAATAAAAATTTAAAAAAAAAAAAAAAAAAAAAAAAGCTTCTTAACGAATGTGCCTAAAGATACTCAGAACCCTCAACTGGAATGCAGGTATATGGAAGTTTGGGCCCATCCCTTAGGGAAGCTGTGTGGGACTGTTGACATCCCTAGGGCAGATGTCTTGAGCCACAGGCAGCCTTCCCTCTACCCTAATCGGCCACACAAATATTGTTTCCCATTTTGTTTTGCTTTGCTTATGTTGTGAAAGGGGTGGGAAAATTTTGCTTTTTGTTTAAAAAAAAAAAAAATGTCTTCCTGATTAGATCTACCTCAGTGTAGGAAAATAGTAAACCTCTAAGTGTTTGGTTATCTGCATGAAAATTGAAACAACTGTGTCTTTAAAATTTCTGAACTTACTTTTCTGTTTACCTAACCTCTTTGACAAACCCACATGATCTACCAAATGGTCTGAAAATTTCATGTGGGCATCATCCTACATGCAGATGGCTTGATCCCTGTTATTTCTCACACACATTTACCTACATCAAGTTCTATTCCATCAGGTCAGGGTCCTCTGGGTGACTGACTAGTAATTTGACAAACCATTTGTGGTTAAGTGGTTTGATGTGTTAACTTATGTAGATAACATTTGCATTTTAACAAGGACTATCAATTCTGCTGGATGGTAAGGAGTTCATCTGATGCTTGTTTGTATAACCACTGGACAAAATGCCTGGTTGATAGCTGGCACACAGTTTTGTTTGTTTGCCCACTTTTTCATGAATTAATTGCCCTCTAGCAGATAAAGATAATTGCAACAAAATTGTAAAGTCCTTAGATTCATAATGACTGGTTGTGTATCTGTCCCATCCACAGGGTCCTCAGTGTTGGTTTAGAGTAAGAACATTTTCATGGCAGAAGGAAAGAGAATTTACACATGTTTGAGAGCGAAAGATACATTCTTAAGCTATCATGTCTAGACTGGACAGTGTGAGGGAAATATTTCTTTGACATTCTTCTTAAATGCTTCAGATTCACAAGAATAAAAATTGTGTTAATCTTTTTATTCAGAGTATTTTTTAAGAGTTTGTATTACATACAGAACCTGTAAAAGTAAGACATGTCAACTGGTGATGACATAAGGAATCTTTCCCCTTTTGTTTCTTTGCTATTGTGACACATTTTATTTTGAAATTAAACTTTTCACATTTGGATGGGAACAGAGTATGTTCTTTAAATCCTGGTAAGGAAAACATGCAGGATGGCTTTGGATTAGAGGACATAAGGTATTTCTCTCAGTAGCAAGCCAGTTTTCACGAGGGGGCGGTTTGCTCCCAGCACCCATCTGCATGCGTGTGAACAGACCTTCCACCAGGTGTCCACCCCAAGCACACACAGATGTAGAACAAGGAGAAGGTGTCCCCAGTGGAGAAGAGGAATGGCCCTATGATAAATTACAGAGACATGGTGTTCTAGTTGGAAATTTCACCAAATTAACTGGAGAGGGAAAGCAAATAACACTATGAGTCATTATACACAAAGCATCTCTTAAATATAGGTAGAATTTCAAATAAAAATGGATTTATTAAGATTATAGCTATTACATGCCATAGGCATTGTTTTCAGCAATAAAAGATGCATCAAGAAGTATAAGGCATAATTTCTGCCCTTGAAGAGGTGAGCAATCTACTTAAGGATAAATATGCTATATCATGGAAAGAGACAAAATAATTCACTTCAGTAAGCATTTAAGATTAGAGTTCAATAGTTGTTGCCATATAATTATGTTTAAACATTTCTCCTTAGCTGATCAGAATTACTACATATTCTTGGAAAGTGAAGCAGTACATGCATAATAGCAGAATGGACAACTGGGCCATGTTAGAGAGTGGAACACGGTGGTTAGGAATACAAGTCCTGAATTTAGATTTCACGTACAAGTCCTGACTTTCCACTTATAGGAAAAGATAATATTCTCTTTCCTAGAAGAAGAAAACTATCAAGCGGGAACTGAGCCCAAGGCAGACGCTTAACCGACTGAGCCACCTAGGTGCCCCTGCATTTCCTTTTTAAGAAATTTATATGACAGACAAATTTAGTGCACGGTGAATGTGATGGCATTTTATCCTTAATCTTTTACATCAACATTACCATTAGAATTAAAATTATGTAAAAATTATGATGATAATAACTAATTTACTGAAATTAAGAAAAAATAAATTACATTGAATGGAGACTTTATTAATTCATATTTTTTTCTTTTACTAACCATATAAACTTTACCAGTATATCACAAAGCAACCAGAAACTCAATAATTAAATTCTATCTTTGATATTTTATTTATTTTCAGTCATTAAAAAAATAGAACTTTACACTGTCTTCAGTTTTGTCCTGATGAATGCATATTCAACAAAGATGGAGAAACTTTGACCTAATAGCTTTTTAACTTGACTTAAATCTTTTAAATATTTAGACATACTGTTTATGGGCCTTCATACACATTGTTGCCTTAGGCTTTGTCATTGTAGATGTGGGCTGACAAGAGCAGAAGTCATTAAGAAATATTTCAATTAACTATATTTTAGGTACTAGTGCTACTTCTACTAATAATAATTCATAATAAATAATCCAAAATTCCCTATTAAAAAAGTAAGTGTATTGGTCCTTTTAACTGACAAATTAATTTATCAAGAAATAATTTCTTCTTTTAGTCTTTCCTTCTCTATGTTGGTCTTATTCTTAGTTCCTCAGGGGCATAGTGGCTGCTATATTTCAATCCTCATTCTCTTAGGCCTAAATCCAGTAGGAAAAGGAAAACTCTTTCTTTTTTTTTTTTCTTTAAGGAAAACTCTTTTCCGGTTGTTTCTATAAGAGTTCAGACATTTCTCTTATTAGATTTGCCTGGTAGAGTGTGTCCGTTGGCTGAGAACCAAATGTCCTGCTTCACCCCTGAAACCCAGTTGGAACACTAGACTGGCAGTGTTGACCATGGTAGAAGTGGTAAATCCTTAAATAAAAACAAATGTCAGCTGTTGGGAAAAGGGAACAGGACTACAGGGTAGGTAAGCAATTATGGCCCACTGATTGCATTGGTTACAGACTGATGAGCAATTACGAGAGAAAGAGCAAAGCTGACAAGAGGGAGGTGAGGGGACAGATTTAAGAACTATTAAGTAGATCAAGTGTACTATAATCAATGTGGATGGTTTTTAAGATTGTGGGGAAAGTACTCCAAGATCTTCAGATTGCTGTTTTCAGTAATAGTACAGTCTCAGGAAATAAAGGAGTGGTGAGTTTGAAGGGAAAGTGATGAGGTCAGCTTTCAAAACCTGGACCATGAAGTATCCCTAAGACTAGCAGGAGGGGATGGGAGATGGGAGATGTGCATATTCCTGAGATCAGTTGATAGGTTTACATTGAAGTTACATAAGGCAACTCTGGGAATAGATTGCCTAAAGACAGTCTAAAGGGTAGAAAGGAAAGACCTGAAGATGGAATATTAGGAGCCATTAAAATTAAACAAAGAACAAAAGGAGTCATAAAACTATTTTAGGAGAGAAAGAACTGTTAACACCAAGAGGGAGTGTTCTCATAACAGCAGTGAGTGATGCAATTAAAAAGTCCAGGAAGATAAAGAAAGGAATCCTTTGTCAATGTCTTTGATGATGCCACCTGTAGTGGAGAGGTATATATGGAAGTCATACTATGGTTGACTGAGGAATGAAAGGACACGGAAGAACTGGAAGGAATACAAGAAACCGCTGGTATATAGCTTAACTGTGAATGAAAATAGAGAAATGGGGTTGATTGATATGACATTTTGTCATTTAATTGTTTAGACAATAGGAGGGCTAATGGGCAGGAGGAAAAAGAGGAACATGGAGAGAGGAACACAAGCCACACTGACAAATGGGAGACAACAAACATTTGTTACAGAGGAGAAAGAGAGGGAGATTTCAATTAGGTCCATGAGTCAATAAAGATCAGAACTAGGATGGAAACTCTTATGTCCCAGATTGTAATAGCAATCTTTTTTTTTTTTAAGATTTATTTATTTATGATAGACATAGAGAGAGAGAGGCAGAGACACAGGCAGAGGGAGAAGCAGGCTCCATGCAGGGAGCCCGATGTGGGACTCGATCCCGGGACTCCAGGATCGCACCCTGGGCCAAAGGCAGGCGCTAAACCGCTGAGCCACCTAGGGATCCCCTGTAATAGCAATCTTTAATACAGATCTATTTACCCTGCCTTGTGTTGTCTTCAAATCACATTTGCAAAGGAGAGTGCAGAAGAAAAGGTGAGGTGGGGTTTGAGTGGATCTGGAAAAGGTATACACCAGTTGCAGATCACCTGCTATATGTCAGGTATTGTACTAGCCACCATATGTGACTCTACTTATGCAACAACATGTACTGGTACTACTGTGATCTGTACTGAAAAAGAAAGCAAGTAATTTTTTTGAAGATTTTATTTATTTATTCATAAGACACACCAACACACACACAGAGGCAGAGACATAGGCAGAGGGAGAAGCAGGCTCCATGTGGGACTCGATTCTGGGACTCAAGGATCACACCCTGGGCCAAAGGCAGGCGTTCAACCACTGAGCCACCAGGCATCCCAGAAAGCAAAGAATTTAACATAGTTCATGGTAATACCAAAAATCAAACTCTGGATCCTATATGACTATTCCTCTAGTTCTCTGATATGGATTATCAGAGAACTACATCACTGACACAATGCTGAAATAGGAAGAATGGTTTAAATTATATTTTATATTGCTTCTACCAAGAAAAATATGGAAGGCAATAATGGAAGAACATTGCAGATCTCATTACAGGCAAGTAGAGAAACCTGTTTAAGTCAATATATAATAATTGAGTTTAGATATTTATCAAAGACATCTTAAATGACAAGTTGTTCTCCCACATTAAAAGTAATAAAGTAAGCATCCATGTCTATGCAAGGATCTGCAATGAAAAAAATATTGTTATCTAATTGCTATAGACTGAATATTTATATTTCCCCAAAATTATATCTTAAAACCTAATGTCTACTGTGATGGCATTTAGAGGTGGAGCCTTTGGGATGTGATTAGGTCATGAGAGTGAAGGCCTCTGAATGGGATACAAGCCCTCAGTGTCCTTATTAAAAAGACCCCAGAAAGCTTCTCCTTCTTCCTTTCCACCATGTGCAGACATAGTCAGAAGCTGTTTGTGGACCACAGAATGGATTGTCATCAAACATTGAATCTATTGTAGCCTGATCTTGTGCTTCGTAGCCTCCAGAAGTGTGAGAAAGAAGTATATGTTGTTTATTAGCCATTGAGACGACGGTACCCTGCTATAGCAGCCCAAATGGGGGAAGACACTAACCAACACTACTAGCCATATTTTATTAATTCTAAGAATAACTTTAAAATCTTTTTGAATGTCTTAAATTGAGATTTTTACAATTAGTGCTAGGTTACAGTAATGGGGTGATCCTAAATTAATAAATAAGGGGTGTCGGGGTAGTTCAGCGGTTGAGCGTCTGACTCATGGTTTCAACACACAATCCCGTGTGTTGTGGGGTCAAGCCCCTTGTTAGGCTCTGCACTGAGCATGAAGTCTGCTTGAAAGATTCCCTCTGTCCCTCCCCCTCCACAGTCTCTCTTTTTCTCTCTCAAATGGATAAATAAATCTTAAGGAAAAAAATGATAGATTAGGTTTAGTAATCTTGGAAAAATTGATGTGGTCAGCAAGATCTAATTTTTAATTTAAAGAACATGTAAAGAGAGATAAAAATAAAAGGACTAAGTTTTGGCTGGGTCATTTTTATTCAGTCCCACACAAAAAAGAATGTTCTTGGATCTGGGACACCTCTTCCCAGGGAGGTGATCAGACTCCTGCCCTCCTGATGCTCCTTTTTCCATGCTCAAGAATAACTGGATTACTCTGATAAAACAGCTGTTCCTGGAAGTAAACAGGAGTGCTCTACCCCCAGAAAGGGAACCAGTCCACGTGGTATATGAATAAATCTGGAGTCTGATATATATATTAGTTAGATAAAGTTAATTAAGCAGCCCAATAAAGTGCCTCATTTCCAAGCCTACTACACAAAGTAAAACATTCCTGAATATGTTGATCCCTCCCGTAAGAACTTACCCCAATGTGAGGTGCTGATTCTAGGATAGCTCCATAATGCCTTCCTCAAACTGCAGTCACCAAAGTGTTGAGCAAGCTACCAAGGGTTGAGCCACCAGACAGCAGCACCTCCACACTATTTCACGTAAATATGCTTCTTGTCTTTTACAGTCAGAAAATTAAAACTCTCTTGTAACTGAGTTATTTCTAAATAATATATCAAAAATGTATTTTTAGAAAAATCCCCTTAAAAAGAGTCTGAAATGTAACTCTCCACAATTCAGAAAAGTAAAAGTATAGTTATCTGTATGGGGAAAGAAAAGATATCTAATTTGTGAACTGAGGTTCTTCTGAATTACCGAAATTAGTCAAGGGCTAATTTTCTCAAGTAAATGGCTTTGGGAAGAAAAGAAGAACATCCAATTTCACAACTTGTGGTTCAGAATCTGTTGTAGATTGACAACCCCTTTCAGATTATTTTCCACTTAAATTCTGTATAAATATGACCTAACAACTATAAAACTGTGGCTTATTAAATAGTTGATAAATCTCAATAAATGTGACTGAAGATTTAATTTATTTTTCATTGAAAAATAATAAATACATGTTAAAAACAATGAAATCTTTACTTGTGTCAATAATATGAAAATCTTTATCCCTTTTTTGTAGGTGAAGAGTCAATGCAGAAGCATCAGAAATATATATATATATATATATGTATATATATTACACATACACACACATATAATTAAAAGCTAACTGATTAAGGATACAACGTAATAGAGAACTACAGAAAGGTGAGTTGAGGTAAAATATATATATATATATATATATATATATATATATATATAACAATATATATATATATGTATATGGAAAACAATGGCTTTTATTCTAAACATACTGATTATCAGGTAATTTAGGATAGTAGTTTTTTTTTTTCTCCCTGAAAACAGCCAGTTTTAGAAAACTGCATTTCAAATTTTCACATTGGTTGGGTAAAAGTACTTCTGTTAGCAGTTCTTAGCCTTTCAAGAATAAAATTTACTGATGTTTAAAATTTAAATCATAGGCTATAAAGGGGGAACAAATTCAGAAGTAACTGATTGAGTTACCACAAGGCTTATAAACAAGTTTCCAAATGGCTAAACTAATTGAATATTAAAGAGAAGAAAAATAAGAACTTGAAGTGGAAGCAGTGGTTGGACAATGGATTATAAAATTTATAATCCAAAATGAACTAAAATTGCTAACAAACAAATTGTAAAGGAATCTGAGTCAACAAAATATGAACAGAGTAAGTATCACCCCTCTGTGATGTTTTATAGAAATCAATATCAATCAAGGCCGGGATAGAATTAACCAAAAACCTAATAAAATGTCAGACACATAAAGTGAAAGTGAGAATAGAATCAACTGTAAATACTTCCACTTCCCTAAATATCGCTCTCTAAAAATCAAGAAAACTGAAGCCAAATTGTTCTAGTTTAGTCCGGAATATCCCTTATGTTACATTCTGTCTAAATCTACATTTCAAGTTTTAAATCTGCTTTGATAATCCTAAAGCAACAGTAGAACCATTAATTGAACCTTTCTTACGTGCTGAACGCGGTGGCATGCCTTATAGATGTATCGTAGTAACAGTTTTCGGGACCATAGTGGAGAAACAGAGGCAAAAAGAGAGTAAGTGAGTTAGTCACTAGTTAGAGAAGTTAGTAAGTGGTGGAGCGGCAAATACCACCACGTCTGGCTGACTCAGAGGAACAGTGACACACTTCACCACACTAAATACATGTGAAAAGCTGATCCTACAAAAGAGTCTTAAGGGGTAACAGTATGTCATCTGCCCATCAGCAACATTCAGAACTTCCAATAAAAGTAAGATATTGAACTGAATAGGGCTAAAACTGATATGGGAAATATCAGAGTCCAGCATAAGACATTAAGATAGTTCAGTAATATTTCATGGTTACCAGAGTTAAAGGCAGCTGAGATATCTAATAAGATGAGTACAGTCAAAGACCCTATTTCAGAGTTAATAGGCAGATCATTACAAGCTTTGACCAAAGCAGTCCCCATACTGACCTAATCAAAATCCAGAATGAAAATTATCATAAAGTGCATGATGAACCAATTAGCCTGGAGCTGGGTTGCTTCTATCTGCTCAAGGATCTCAGCTGGGAATGGTAAATTAAAAACTAAAAGGAAATGAGGAGGAAAAAAGCACTAGAAGGCAGGAGTATTCGTTTAAATTCTAGGCCCCTGTGCAAAAGTTTCAGAGAGAGAGAGAGATCCCTTCTGCTTTGTCTATAGTAAGACAAATAAACAAACACATACATAGATCCCAGGCCAAGAGCAGGAGCCCCTGCGTGGGCCTCCACCCACCTCCAGGGAGCACAGATGGGATGTGTAGCCGACTTAGACAAGTAAGAAGGGAGTGCCTTCATTCACTATCTTACCGTAAAATGCTACTCATGGAAGATATATTTTTTTTTTAAATGGTGTAGGAGATGCAGGTTTAGAGCTTCAAGTTGGTGAAAATTGTGGACAGGAACAACTAGCTCATTTGAATCAACCGTAACAGAATCTTAACTAAGATCTTATCGAGAAATAATAGATTCAGTGCTTCCCAGTTTTTCTGTGTATTCTCTATTGGGTGGCTTTTTCTGTAACAAATCGGAAGGGAAAATTTAGAAGTAGATTTTGGGTGGAAAGCAAAAGAGCACAAAAGAATTTACAAGGTCAATGTGCCACTTTTCTCTGAAGACTTTCTGAGGTTGGGAGACATCAAATCTAAGATCTGATATTGGGTGAGACTTGAGTCATGTAGTAGAGAGAAAACAGGGAGAAGCCATAGGTTGGGAAACTCTAGCTAACCTTGCCATTCATTAACCATCTTGCCATCATCAATCTCCTTTCCATAATTTAAAGTTGCTTAATTATTTATCTATTTTTTTTATTTATTTGGATGAGAAGGGTTGGATTCACAATATTCTAAACAATTTTTAATTCAAACTTTCTCATTTTAAAACTTCATATGGACTTCGGTAGGAAAACAAATAAAAAGAAAGAAATAGCCTCAAACATGCTTTGACTTCCTCTCAAATCAATCAAAGAATAATTGTGCATTTTCTGCATTTTCTGGTCTTCTGGTAAACACTTCCTGAATTACCTTCCCTTCCTTCTATTTTTGCATCATCCCCTTCAAAATACTTACTAAAGAAGACTATGTACTGACTCTGTGCATGTTTCCATTGTTCTAAACTTTTTTTAGAATTGCCTTCATGCAAATTTGGACAGCAGAAAAAAAGCACTTTTACTTAGAAGTCACAGGTCATGTTCAAAACGACAACCCATTTTGATCACATTTAATCTCAAATTGCATGAGGGTCTTTTAGAAAAATAAAACAAAATTAAGGTTCAATGTTGAAAATGTGCCAAAACGATTTGCCAGAAAGTGTCGAGGCTTAAAAGACTTAGAAAGAGAGGGAGAGAGAAGGAAGGGAGAAAGAGGAGGAGGAGAGAGAGAAAAAGAGAGAGAGAAGGTTCTAAATGATTTGCAACAAATAATTCTTCGTCCCTAAGCATTACTGGCCCGGAAAGAATTGTTCTGCTACTACGTGGCTGGTTTATTTTGTTGGGGACACACTCCTATGTGTCTCAGAACCTGGGACTGTTCATCAATATTCCCAGTCATGTCTCATAGCTGGGTCCTTTAATTTATCTCCAGATGGTAAATTCCAGTCAAAGTTAGTATAATAAAATGGCATGGGCATTAGAGTCAGACACACTTAAGCTGAAAACATAGCTTCACTGCTTGCTAATTATGTGATTTCAGGCCAGTTACTGAGTCTCGGTTTGTCAACTTATAATTATGGGAATATTATCTAATCATGTGGCTATTTTAAGATTCCAAAGAGAATAGTGAAAACTCTCAGCACAATGCTGGAGCAGAGTGGCTGAGAGCAGCGAGGAGCTGTAGGTCGGACCCTCAGCACCCCCACCTCTCGGGGTGTCGTAGAGAACTGGTCACCTGTACCCCCCCTAGAAAGACTCCACAGGCTGGAGAGATGGTGGCAGTTTTCAGTAAACAGATAAAACTGCAAATTTTCACCAGTGAAATACAAGGCCTGAGGAGGAAGAAACTAGGTTAAAACTGGGCATCCTTGTACCTGATTTGATCAGAAAACGGTAACTCAGAAGAGGCTGGAGCTCCTGCAAATTGGCAGATGGCCTGGAACCAGGACTCCTACAAGACAGTGGGAAAGGTTTTAATTTAATATTTGATTTAAAGGAGAGACTTTTTTTTTCCTTCTTTTATGAGTGGCAGCTCATTTAGGAGCCATTGGCAGGAATTACGGTACATCTGGCAACTATATACTTCATTTGGGAGTGGTGGGTGGGGGCATTCGGGTGCTTAAGCTTCTCCACAAACCCAGGGAGCATTACCTTTGCAGAGACTGCACCAAAATTGAAGCCAGGGAGGGGGTTCCGGTCGTGGAACTTCAAGACATAGGACAATACAAGCTTTCTTTTGAACATCCTTATGGATCTGGTTACTCTCAAGCAATTTGTGTGCTCACACACACACAGACTTAAAGATGAAGCCATTCTGGAAGCAAAGTAATTGGCAGATAAATATTATTGATTGCCTTTAACCGAACACCCTGAGAACATCAAGGGTGCCCATCAGACTGAGCACCGGCTCTGTGCTTGGCTCTGTTGTTGCCACCCAGTTCTCCCTTCGTTTGCAGAGCTTTGCATCAAGTCATTCTTCCTTTCCTTCCTTCCTTCTCTCCTTTCTTTCTTTCTTTCTTTCTTTTTCTTTCTTTCTTTCTTCTTCTTCTTCTTCTTCTTCTTCTTCTTTTTTTTTTGTCAGAAAAAATTATGAAAGTGTCACTTTCCCTTTGCAGTTAATTCAGGAGAGATCCTCAATTCGAGCAGGGCACATTTTCATGCAAATACAGCAGCACAGTTTCCAGCCCCCTAATAGCTTCTTACAAATGATGTGCCATTACAACGAGGTTTATTTAAACAAATTTAATACATCTTTAATCAAGCTGGAGAGCATTTTCAAAGGTCACGCTCCAAATCAGGATCACTGTACTGAGCTTATCAAAGTATTAGCTTAAGGGGGAGGGAGAATTATTTCTTGGACAAGTAATTTTAGGCAAATCTTTATTTACATTTTTATTCAGTTATTAAATTTTATTCCTTTCCCTCCTCCTTCTAGTCTCCATTTATGAACCTATAAGAAAGTCTGCAAATGGAGCTATAAGCATATCACTACAGTCAGTCCTTCTAGAGGCGACGCCTTTGAAGACAGAGGGTCTAAAAGGCAAGGACAACAGACCAGGCATTTTCAATGTCAGAGATAATCTTTTAGTGCCTCGAAAGCATCCTTCCCAAAGGTCTCACATTAGGCTCTGTATATATTGCTGAAATTCTAATGCACTGTTTCTTCAGTGGATAAATGAAATAGACTTAGAGAGTTGCCCTAACCTAGACCTTCATTCTTCCTCCCTCTCTCTCTGTCTCTGTCTCTCTCTTTCGCTCTGTATATCACATACATGCAAACACACTTGTATTGTCTTTGACTAATTATTCCCGCAAGCACTAATATGATTAACTAAGATTCTTTTTGACTCTTGGATATTTGACATGAATATTTATGGAACAAAAAAAGACCAGCTTGGTGCACCTAAGAAAAATAAGTTTATCTTTGATACTAAATCTTTGGACAAATGTCAGTAACAGCAACTGCCATATGCAGTCATGATGACAGAGGAAATGTCAGTGTTTTCAGAGTGTGAAATTCCATTCTATAAAATCCAACTCTTTATCCCAGTATAAAAGCAACTAATGAGGCCCCAAGATTAAAGGGGAAGTGAACTCTGAAACACACACACACACACACACACATACACACACACACAGAAATAGCTGATGGGAAGAGAAGAGTTACTCCTGAGGATTTTAATGCTCATTAGACTTAGGAGCTTTCAAACTTCTCAACAACATAGAAATGAAACAGAGCATCTGAAAAGACAACCCTGAGATAATGAAAAGATCATGCAGCACTGCTATTGAATCTATTTTGGGGTCTTAGCTCACCACCAGCAATTGCCTCTAGGGTGAAGAAAAGTGGGGACCGGAACAATATAGGAGAATCACAGAACTGATTGTTTCTGCAGACCAGTAGGGGACAAAGCACCAGCCCTCCACATAAATGACATGCACGTAGCACCACACAGAAAGTGGCACTTTATAGGGCAGGGCAAAGGGAACAGTACATAGGAAGAAACTCAGAAAAAGAAAATAAAATTGTATGTGGCTTAAGATACTAGGGAATTGGTATATAATCAGTAATGGCAGAAGAAGGATCAATAAACAGCTATTTGGGATTGAGGTTGATTCACAAATCATTGAATGCTTTATCATTAAGTCTTTGGTTGCAAAACCCACCAAAGAACAGGGGTATCTGGGTGGCTCTGTTGGACTCTTGATTTTGGCTCCGGTCATGATCTCCCGACACATGGGCCTAGGGGTCTGCTTGTCCCTCTTACCACCACACCCTGCTTGTGCAAGCATGTGTGCTCTCTCATTCTCTCTCCCCAACTCTCAAATAAATAAATAAAATCTTAAAAAACAAAGAATCCCACATAAATGAACGAGAGAGACCACACACACACACACACACACACACACACACCCTGAAGTAAAAAAAAAAACACAATGAAAATCAAATGTGGATTTGGAGATACAATCTCTACCTACAGATCAGTTCCCTTTCCCCTTTTAATATGATCCTCACACTATTCTGAAGGCACAGAATATCATTTCCAAGGGATGTGTGGCAAAAGTTAAACAATGAAGATGAGTTTTATTTTTTAAAAGGTTTTATTCATTTATTTGAGAGAAAAAGAGTGAGAGAGCATGAGTAGGGGGAGGGAGAGGGAGAAGCAGACTCCCCACTGAGCAGGGAACCCAATGCAGGGCTGATCCTAGGACCCTGGGATCATGACCTGAGCCAAAGGCAGATGCTTAACCAACTGAGCCACTCAGAGGCCCCAGAAGATGAGTTTTAGATGATTTTATATCTCTGGTCCGTTCACATTGTGTGCCCTCTCAAGAAGGTGATGGATTGGGGGAGAACCAGAAGTTACCTCAGCTTGAATAAATGCCAGCCATTCTTTCCTGTAATTTCTGGGAAAATGTTTATGTCTTGATGAGTCTATATATTATTATATCAGCAACCCTGCAATTGCTCATCTCACAATCCCCCTGACTTCCCAGTCAAGGGTGAATGGCCACCCACTGACTCCCTTGGCAAGCCTGGGCTCAAAGTTGCCCCTCTTTCCCACAGCACTTGTTCCTCCTCTTCTCTGTACCCCAAGCCCTACTCCTCTCACCTTTCTTTTCCTGAAGGAGAGTCTGGAATTCTAGGAATATTGGCACGAATCTTCCAGTGTCTGTGGTGCCAGTAATTCTGCCTTTGCCTGGGCATGGGTGTGAGGGGAGGTGGGCACGAAGTGGCACAGTAAAGAGTTGCTCTCAGGTCTCCCTGCTGATGCTGTTCACCTGTGCAGCCTTAGAAACATGTACATCCTGGTGTGGGACTCAGACACTCTGCCACAGCGGGTCTGGCCTGAAGTGTGGAAACTTTCCCAGGTGGAAACTTTGGAAACTGGAAAACTTTCCCAGGTGATGTCTGTAGAAAAATTGGTGAAATCCTGCTACCCCCTGCCATCTTCCTGATTCATTTTCTACTCTGTTATCTAGTCACTTATCTCCTCTAAGCCTCAGTGTGGAAGATGGAGAACCATTCTTCTGTCTCTTCATTCTTCCAGAAAGTATTTATCATGTGTCTGCTATCTGCTTTGCATAAATGAATCATCCCTCCAGAAAATTTCAGTCTGGTGAAATAGGCTGACTTAAATTTGATAGGTATGTATAAAGACCTAGGAAGGCTGGAGCTACTAGCTCTCTCCAGGGATGTCAAGGTTGATAAGATTTCACAGATCAAATGATAGTAGCCAGGTTTTACATCATGAATGTGCCTCGACCAGGAGGAAGGAGAAGGATGTCTTAGCAGGAAGGGGGGGGGCATATTTAAGACATGGGGGCATGAAACACATGATATCTGAACCCTGTGGCCTGGAAAATAAAGTCTGTGGATTTGGAATGGAGTAGTAGTGGCCAATATGATTGGAAAGATGGGTGAAAACTAAATTTTGAAGGTTCTGGAACATCATGTTGAGGCATTTGATTTTTTTTTTCTTGTGGGAAATAGGTTACTAGTTTTTTCTTTGTCTGTTTCCAACATGGAAATCACACACACACACACACACACACACACACACAGATTTATAATTCCAGAGATAAATTTGATAACAGGGTGGACAAAATGACTGGGTCAGGAAAAATGGTTAGCAAAGGGGTACACGGAAGAAAATATTTGAGAGTCACTACTCAGGTACAATCAACAGATCAAGTCCAGGCGATAAGACAGCATCAATGGTTATTTCTACTCTACCAGGTAGAAGACAGAATGAAAATAGGGACAGAGAACTATTTTATAAATTGTAAAAAACTTGCAGGGGAGAAAGTCATAGTGGAAATATCTGAAGAGACAAACATTGATCCAATTACTCAAGCTAATAGGTTGAAAGATGATATCACTGGAATGTGGATAGCGTCCACGTCTTTTAATAAAATTAGAAGAAGGATGACTTGGTTCTGTGAAACTTCTTTTCCCCACATATTTTGAGAGATGGAGAATTCTAAGGACTCATTCTCTTTCCAGCTCTAATTTTCCATTTTAGTCTTTACAGGCTTAAAAAAAAAATCTTGTTGCCATAGCTTCTTTAACAGTAAAACAATGGTAAAATTATTCTTCAACTTCCTATAGACTATGGCTCAATGAATTACTGGGTGAAGTGGGAATTACGCTACATTACTCTACATGTTTATGGGTTTAGTTAATAGAAATAACTAAAAACTAAACTTTTACCTCTAGCCTTCTCCCTTCAGGTGCATAATGTCCCCTAATATCAGTATCCTGCACCGGAGTGGTAAATGTGTTACAGTGACTCCACACTGATACATCATTATCACCCCAAATCCATAATTTACATTAGGGTTCACTCTCCGTGTTGCTTATTCTATTGGTTTTGACAACTGTATAATGATCGGCATCCAAAATTGTAGTGTTGTAAAAATAGTTTCACTGCCCTCAAAAGATTCTGTACTCCCCTATTTATCACTCCGTCCCCTCTAAGCCCTGGCAATCCCTAATCTTTCTACTATTTTCATAGTTTTGCCTTTTCCAGGATGCCAGATAGTTGTAATCATACAGTATGTAACCTTTTCAGATTGGCTTCTTTCATTTAAATATACAAAATATACACTTAAGTTTTTTCCATATCTTTCCCTGGCTTGATAGCTCGTTTCTTTTTAGCACTGAATAATATTCCATTGTTTGAGTATACCACCACAGTTTCTTTATCCATTTACCTACTGAAAGACATCTTGGTTGCTTCCAAGTTTCGAGAATTATAAAGCTGCAACAAACATTTCTGTGTAGGTTTTCATGCCAATAGAAGTTTTCAATTCATTTGGGCAAAAACCAAAGCGCACAATTGCTGGATTGCATAGTAAGACTATGTTGTTTTGTAAGAAACTGCCAAACTGTCTTCTGAAGTGACTGTATCATCTTGTGTTCCCACCAGCAATTAGTGTGTCTCTGTTGTTCCACATTCTCCTCAGCATTTGGGGTTATCAATGTTTTGGCTTTGGGGCAGTCTAAAAGGTGTGTGGTGTGGCTCATTGTTTCTTTAATTTGCAATTCCTTAATGACCTATGATGTTGAGCATTTTTTTCAGATATTTATTTATTTATTTAGAAAATGCACATGTGAATGGGGGGAAGGGCAGAGGCAGAGGGAGATAATCTCCAGCAGTCTCCCCACTGAGCATGGAGACCCATTAGGGGCTCAATCTCATGACCTGAGCTGAAATCAAGAATCAGAAGCTCAACCAGCTGAGCCGCTCAGGCACCCCAAGCATTTTCTCATATGTTTACTTGCCATCTGTTTGTCTTCTTTGGTGGAGTGTCTGCCCAGGTCCTTTTGCTCATTTTTAATCAGGTTGTTTGTTTTCTTACTGTTGAAGTTTAAGAATTCTTTGTGTATTTTGGACAATGGTCTTTTATCAGATATGTCTTTTGCAAATATTTTCTATCAGTCTGTGGCTTCTCTTCTTATTCTCTTTTCCATGTCTGTGGCAGAACAGAAATTTTTAATTTTAGTGAAGTCCAGCTTATCAATGATTTCTTTCATGGATAGTGTTTTGGTATTATATCAAAAAAATCATCCTCATACCCAAGTTCATATAGATTTTCTCCTATTTTGTCTTCTAGAAGTTGTATACTTTTGCATTTTGTGTTTATGAGTAATTTTGTGAAGATTGTAATGTCATTTTTTACATATTTTTATATATGGTTATTCAGTTGTTCTAATAGAACAGATTCACTTTTTTATACGTGAATGTCCAGTTATTCTAATCTACTTTTGCTCAAAGAAAAGAAAACAATTTAATTAAGGGTGGGCATTATGATCCCCATTTTTATGTGTGGAGGACTCTTGTGCCCAGTCTGAAAACTGGAAGATCAGAAAAGAAAATTAACAGCATTCTGGGAAAGAGAAGAGCAGTATCTATGAAAGACAAGTAGCCTTGTCAATATCTTGCCTTTAGGATATTGTTGATCTGTTATAGAGATTTTTATCTTATTATCTGGGAGAATCATTGTTTGCCCTTGGGAAGTGTGTGTGGCTGTTCAAAAAACTACCATGAGAGTCTAGAAGTTACCAAATACAAAGGGCCATACTCTGTATTAAATAAATCAGTGATTCAAAAACCTATGCTGAGAAATGCCATGTCCTACATATTACCCTGGCATGGGACAGGGCCGGGTTCTTTTGGTACACCGTCCTTGAGAACAGTGGGTTGTATTTACCTAAAGAAAGTTGAGAGAAAAAAAAAAAAAAAAGCTTTCTTACGAGAAAGAAGGTAAGGCTCCAAAAGGAAAACAAAATCAGGAACAAGGCTTTGCTAATGAAGAGGCTACTCAGTCAGGTTCCTGCCTTAAAATTGATGCAGGTTTAATAAAACAGTTATTTTTAAAGTAGTGGGTGGGTCTAAAGGAAACCCCAAACCTTAGAAGGCCCTGGAAGTCCAGAATACAGGCAACATAAAAGCCACCTAGGTTTGAGTTTGAGTGTGAATGTGTGTGTGTGTGTGTGTGTGTGTGCGTGAGAGAGAGAGAGAGAGAGAGAGAGAGAGAAGCAAATAGATAGAGTTTTTAAATATAAAAGCAAGTTTTCAGTGTTGTCATTTCCTGTGCTTTCTTCTAATTGTTCAGTAAAGTATTTTCCCAGTCTAGTACTTTGGCCAAAAATAAAGATGGATTCAGTATGAGAAGGGCAGCCTTATCCATTCGATGTTCTTGCTAAGGCAAACATAGCACGGATTACCATGAACCAAAAAATATTGTGAATCCTGGAATTCAGAGGCTGACCAGCCATGAAGCCAACAATATCTTAAGATCAGGGTATAGTAGATAGGAATGGCCAGCACTGGAAGACTCTGCAGGGTAGGTGGACTCAGGAGTGGACCAGCCTCTTCATAATTTTTTTTTTCAAAATATGGAGAAAAAGTGCCACTTAGGATACAGTTTAAGAATATTTTATTGTAACAAATTATTTTGAAAGTATATATGATCATCAGCTAGTAAAAATAGTCCCTTTTACTTACTTCCAGATTGACTTGTATGGGTCCATGAAGAAAAGGTTCCAAATTTATTTTGACCTTTTGATTACTTAGAAACATTCACCAAGAACATTTTGCAGCTTTCAACCTTTCTACAAAAACATTCACTTGAATGAGAGGGAATATTCTGCAAATTGACTCCCAGGCTGATTTCCCACTATCGTTTAGAATGGATTTGGGCCAACTCCTTCAGCCATTAGCTATGTGATACAAATTGATTTTAATAATGCATTCCAAATACGAGTAGAAATGATTATTGTGTGGGCATATGTTTTGAACTGTTTGTCATTTTTAAGCCAGGTAAAAGAAAAATTAACCCATTTCTAATTTCCACTTTTTAGTAATTAGATCCCTTTGACTTTTTTGGTTCTAGTTAGAGAGTAATTAATAAAAAGACTAACTCTCTCTTCTTGGAAAAACAAAGTATAGCAAACGCCTCTTGAGAAAAATATATTATGTACAAAAAGTCATGAGTTTGTCAGGAAGAGGTAATTTATTTCATATATAATGGGACATAATATAAAAATGAGTGGAAGCATCTTTTAGGAAAATCTTTTGACTTCCTGTGAATATTAAATGGGTATACATTTATTTCTGAGACAGTGTTTCCTTTTCTTTTTTTATGCATGTTGGCACTAAATTCATTGCAGTCCCAGTAGTCTGTGTAGTTGCCTTCTAATTTAAAGTTTTTACTAATAATAGTCAAAATCAGCTATATAAAATCTCTCTATATCATATGTATATGGCATAAGTTCTAGCTCTTATGCTTTAATTATAACTGCTTATATTAACAGTTTGAGTGGAAAACTTTAAGAAAATATCATAGAAAAACACACACACACACATTCTATACTTATACTTTCAAATCCATTGTATTGGCCATTAGATAGCCCAGATTCATATTTTAGTCCTCTAAAATATGGTATCTTGTCTCAGATTTCATGGGATCTTCATTAACACAGTATCTACATCTTAATATAACTGCACTATGCTTACTGTACTTCTAAGAATAAACATTACTCTTTAATATAGCCATCCGTACAGCCTAAACTGAACATTGCTAATGAACACTCTTAAACAGTCTTTTGATATTTGTTCACTATATATCATCAAAGTTCAAAATTTTATTTGAATGTATTTCTATTAAAAACATAGAGAAATGTGTATATATTAGCTTTTGGTTTTGTTTTAAAATAAAGATATTTTCAGTTAGTCAAATAGAATATTTTTTGATTACCAGCTATTACACTGGATATTCATATGTAAAATGTAATCAGAACTTTACTGGGAGAATTATACTAAACTAAATCACTTTAATGTAGAGCATTTAAATAAACAACATTTGTTATTCAATATTATTTATGCTTTATGCAGCATGCTAAATTTTTCTTAGTTTTGATTGGGGATATATAATATATTACACACACATATACACACACATGCCAAAATGATAGTTCTTGATTTTAGTCATCAGTTATGGTCAATTTTTATTTTGTTAAAATGTTCCACTCTCTTTCCATTTCAGATGTACTCCTCCTTGAATGGATATTGTTAAAGAAACATTTTCCATTTTCTTACACATGGATATGAGAAATAAAAATAACTTAGTGAGAACACTTCCACCAACCAAATTTGAAGTAGTCAAGACAAATCCAAGATCTTAAAGTAAATTGATTTATTTAGTTCAAATCACTTTTGTGAGTGCTCAGAAATGGCATATGTGAAGGGACACTGCCATAAATGGGAATGCTGTGGCGATTGTGACAGTTTATGGCTCAGAGATCCTGAGCAAAATTTCCCTTGAGGTAAGCATTCTATCCTCCTGCTAAAAGATCCTGTGTAAAGAAATATCACAACTTCCTTCAATGTTCTTTTCTTTGCTTAAAATGTCTCCAAATCAAGAAGGGAAAAGTAACTATTTTTTTTCTCTTTATAGCATATTCAATTTCAAAAATTTTGGAACAGGACCCACCATGGAAAACGTTCAAACTTTATCCTCTTGATAGATACTAGATAGATACTTCAGAGTGAGATCAATATGTCCTCACATTTAAATAGAACATCCCATTACATAGAGCCAGGCTGTCAAGATTGGATTGCATGTATAATCTTCTTTAAAAGAATTAATGCTTCCAAATGAATACGATGAAATAGAATAGAAAATAATATTCTTATTGCCAATCTATCATTTTAAAGTAATACCTAAGCAGTCCATCAGAATCAAGAAGATAGGGACATCTGCTACACATTTCTGAGAGAGCCTAATTTACATATTTGTAAATATTAAATATAAATTTAGAAATTGATATTTCCTTTTTCTTCATAAACGGTCATAACTCTTTGATGAAGTCTGAATATATTTGAGATAAATTGATTCCTTCTCTGGTTCTCTCAGAAGCATAGTGCCTTTTGTTGTCCATCTTTGTAACATTCTGTGCTATGACAGGGTATTCGTGAAAGATAAAGATGTAAATATTTTTCTTTTATTTTGCATCCTCTTTTTAGCTACTAAATGTGTCCACTGTAATGTTTTGTTCAATTTCTTGTGTAACTACATTGGTCAAATACTGACTTATTTTCAGGGGTCTAGTAGATAGTTATCGGTTATTCCATTTTACTGTATCTTCCTGGTTTCAGGTTTATATGAGATGTGGACAATGCAATAGAGCATGTTCAGAAATCAAGTCAATTTTCTAAATTCTAAACTAGGGATAACCAAAAACAATTTAAAAAGTAAATATTTTCTGGCCTCTGCTCATTGAGAAAATCATTAACCAATAATCAATCTACCTGAAAATTTTGCTTATGTATATTCTGTGGTTCTTGTTTTCTTCTTTCTTAAGGATTCTCTAGCCTACAGATGATGATATATCAATGCTATTTTAAAATGCATTTGTTAATTAAATGGTAAAACGATGTAATAAAATAATATATAAAATATGAAGGTAAGCTAGATAAAATAAAATAAATAAATTATGGAAGTCAATTGTATTAATAAATATATTCCAAAGGTTCACTTGTAGAGCAGCTGGTTGTCATTAGTAATATGTTTTCTATAGCATGTAGTTGTTAGGTTCCCAGGCTAGCCCACATATAAATCATGCTATTTAATCGATGCTAATCATACCAGCTTTGGTTCTTGACAGCAGGAACCCTGCTACTTCAGAGAAGAGGAGAATGAGGAGGATAATGAAGATAATCCCTCTCTATTCTCCCTTCTTTCTTGGATTCAAAGCTGTCTCAATACATTTTTTGTCATATTTAATTTAAAAATTACACCTTTACACCTCCTTTTTTGCATCTATCTCCGATTTAAAATAATCCTCTCTACTGATTCCTAAACACTTATATATTCTTTCCATAACTAACGTTTTTAAAGCTCTTACTATTTGCCAAGAAGAATTAAAGATGCTTTAAGGATATTGAATTATTTCATCGCAACCACAACTCTGTGGTATGGGTACTACAATTATCACCATTTTACAGATGAGAGTATGGAACTAGAGTGGGACTCAGCTATTTTTTTGCATAATGAGAAAATAACAGTGTCCAGTCCCAAGCACATTCATTTCATGCTAAATCCCAACCCAGTGTGGCCCCACATCTGGCCTACCCTTCATAGTGCTTTACCCCTTCTCTCCCTGGTTATCTCTCACTAGTGAACTACCCATTTGTTCACACAACTGACCTAGCACTTAGGAAGGAAGCAGTATTTATATTTAATTACCATGGTCTTTTCTAAATCTTCTCAAAGGAATTTAAAAAAGATACTGTTTCTGAATTTAGATAAATATCTCATGGGGATAATTTCCATTGAAAAATGAAGGAAAGGATAACATCCTGTTTGGGTGAGTGAGGGGCTATTTGCTCTGACCCCCGTTGGCTGCCCTCCTCCTCACTAAAACTCCCTCTCTTACCTCATTTTCTTTTAAAAATATATCCTTTTTGTTATGGAAAATATCATCTAGCATCTAGTCATCTTACAAAATTTAAAAAATAAAGAACAGGTTTTTAAAAAACATCTTCAATCCTATCTAACAGAGAAATAAAATATTAAAAATTTTGTCTACCTGTTTTCAACACTGATCTCCTATACTCCGTAAATACAGACACAAGAAACTAATAACAGATTTCTTTTTGAGGGGTAAGAGTGAGTGATTGATTGATTGATTGATTGATGATTGATTAGAGAGAGCGGAGAGAGAGAGAGAGAAAGAGAAAACATGAGTGGAGGGAAGGAACAGTGGGAGAGGGAGAAGTGGACTCTCTCTGGAGGCTGACCTAGGGCTCCATCACAGAGAGGATGGAGGGAGGGAGCAGGGAGACTGACTGGGGCTCCATCCAGGACCCTGGGATCATGACCTGAGACAAAGGCAGATGCTTAACTGACTGAGCCACCCAGGCGCCCCAAGATTTCTTTCTTTTTAAAACTTAACGTATAACATTGGTATTCTCTAAAGGCTTTACCAAATGTTGTTGCTATAATGTAAAATGTAGAATGAATGAGTGAATCATCTCTCATCATATACTCTGAATGGAAAGCATGGAGCACAGGTCTACTTACACTGGTCATTTGTAAACAGGAGTTTGCAAACCGATCTTTACCTCTTTGTCATATAAAGGTTGGATTTGTAATGCAATGATATATATTAAAAAATGTGTAAACGAGAAAGTGTATGTCTCAAGAGAAACAAAATTTATTCAGTTGTACAGGCCACAACTCGCCGGGGTTACGGACAGGTGGTGTAAAGGGCTGGAATAAATGAAACTCACTTGGATGGCTGTCAAACTTGAGAAGTAAAGCTTTGTGAGTTTTTTCCCTCTTATCTTAAACATTTTGAGAAACTAAAAGCATTTTTTTTGAAAGCACAGTAACTTTATTTTTTAAAATGTATATGTCTGGCAGGAAACCTTTTAGTTCTCGGCACCTTTTATAAATGCCAGTGTGTGAAGGCGAACTCACGGTGGGCTGACTCTATAAGAAAAGATATGAGAAAAGAACAACTTGTTTGCTAGCACTAACCAGTTAATTTTCTTTCTTATCAGACTTCGAATGAATGTGAACAATACAAAATGTTAATGATCAATTTTCCAGAATGATTCAGACTCTGTTCATTCAAATGGTTGTGCTCTTTTAATACTTTAAGACCTCAACATATAGGGCTTTAATATTGGGGGAAAAAAAGGACATAAACAAGGACATCTGTGTGGACATATAACAAGTGCAACACGTGAGAAGGTTAAGTATGACTTTGGTAACTGAGGTTGACCAAATGTTTTGGTTTCATGTCTGACTCGGTTACAGTAACCGGTTCAATTATCTGTTCACTGCCTTGATCTCTATGAGCAATGGCAGCACTGAATCCACAGTTCAGATGCAGCTTCAGACTATGATGCAAAAATTTTCTGCTTTGGGTGTATGGAAAATTACTCTCAGCTTTTAAGAGATAATTAGAACTATCAAATTAGCTAACTTTCAGATTTGCACATTACACCCATATTAGAAATTATGTCACCAAAACATACAAAGCAGAGCTTTTCAAAGCAAATGTAAGAGAAAAAAAAAATGTACAGATAGAAAAATCTGGGACTGGAGTCTTGACAATTTATTTCCAAGAAAGTCCATAGCAAAGAAGACTCCAAATGCTCTCACTCTCTATTCATTTCTTTTGTAATATTAAGAAGTGGACAGTCACTTTTACAAGACCTTAGCTATAATTTGAACTGACATCCTTATAGGCAAGTGCATTAAAATTTAGAAGGAATTCCCAAGAGGAATACTCACAAGAGGTAATATATATGTATATTTCTGTGTATACATATATGTATAAAGGAAAATGGGTAGGTCAGCAAATACAGGGAAATATATTCATAATAATTAAATGCTTTCTTCTCTCACTAATCTCTTTTCTTCTACAGCCCAAGTATTTGCTTAAGGAAGCTTATTCACAAAAGGGGTAAATGAACCTTGTGCTTTTTGGTAGCTGGACTAGTTTAGCTTATCTCCGTTAGAACTGGTAAATAATTCTCCTCGGCAGTATGAAGAAAATCCAGCTCAGTTTCCTGCATTGTAAATCAATCTCAGGTTTAAAAGAAGGTGCAGGCTTAAAAGTTATTACAACTCCACTGTTTTCTCTGATAAATTACATGAATAACATTTGAGACAATGCATTGTTAAATATTTATGTCTAGTACTATAGAACCAAGAAAAGCACAAGAACCCCTAGAAGAATAAATATATTTACCTAAATAAATTACTAAGACAAATATACTCCTATGTGCTCTGTACCAATAAACAGTAGGTATTCACTAAATTGTAGAATATAAATGGTTCATTTCCTCTAAATGTACACTGAAAGATCTATAACATGTTACACATTTCCTGTGCTTTGCATATATATTTCAATATTCATCATGAAAAGCCTTGCTTATGTGTCAATATACATTACTTTGCATACATTAAGAAGGGCTTTTTTTTAATTTTAACATTACGGATGCTTTTTATATGGGGGAAAGCTTAGGTCTTATTTCATGATTAACCCTTTCACGGCTCATCCTTTTTTCTCTACATGACATTTGCACAAAATGAATTGCTTGCTTAGACACAGCTAACTAAATAAAAGCAGGCCAGAGCTGATAGTATGAAAAATGGATTTTCATTACTGTTTCATTGATTCTTGTAAATAAGGGCCTGAGGCCTGCTCCGAAAAGGCTGCAAACAGTAATAATTTAATCTGAGGTGACATAGACCAAAATGTATGTGGACAAAAATCATCCTTGAATATTAAACAACAGCCTCAAGACAGAGAAAAGTGTTGCAGGCGAATTTAAATGTATGCAGATCGGTGGGTAACATATTTAAAAACAGAAATTAAAGATTCCTGTCATAAATCACATTTGCTGCCATGGATATGCCTTGTTATGCTGGCGTTTAAGAAAACCTGAAAGGTTAAGGCAGTTGGTGCATTAAATCGTACAAGGATAATTAATACTTTTCTTGTGGCTATTTATAAGAAATGGAAAATATAGTCAGATCAGCTGTGGCACTGTAGTAATTTGAGGGGGAAGCAATGAAAGCATGAGTCAATAGTTTTAACTGGACAAATGTCAAATGCTTAATGATGCAGGATCCCAATTTGGAAGCTGTTTGAAAGTTGTATATTTTTAAAAATAAGATAAAATAGTTCATTTTCATACTACAAATATAATTTGTTTGCCTCTCATCCTCTTCATATTGCCCAAGAAAAAAAAATAAAGCAATTTACCAAATGGAATTCCTTTTGGTAGTTATTATACCTTAGTCACCTATATGGTAGATGCAATATGACAATAAATACCATTTCTGGCATCCAGCATCATAAATTCAACCTTTCACCATGTCTCAAAAAATAGCAATGACACCATTTTTTGACTGACTAATTTACTTGTCTCATCAGGAATTAGATTAGTAATAGCAGAGGACCTTCCCACTGCTTTTCCAGAGGAAAGAGTACCTTTGTCACTCAATGAACTGGGGTTTATGATCACTCTATAATTTAAAAATGTCCTATCATTATCTTCTAGGTTCTCTATACTCCGATCTAAAAGCAGCGCTTTCTATTACTATGCTGCATTGTGAAAAGGTGCCCTCACCAAAAGAAGGCAAATAGCACCAAATTCTCAGGATGTGAAAGGGCCATTTATCTTTCACTGCTACCTATATAATATTCCTTTGAAGTAAGAGAAAGTATGGACTGGCCTTTGGAAAGAAAACCATTCTTGTTAGGGATAAAATAGTCTTATAGTTTTGGGTGCATTATTTGTGCATGCTGTAATTTACAGGATCTTTGTTTTTTAGTTGATTTGGAAATAACAGTGGGGTTTGAATATATCACAAGGATAGGCCCATCATATTTTAGTGCAAAATTAGTATGAGATAAATAAGGATAATTTCTTTAAAAAATAGTGATATTGATTGTATTCAGATTCTTTCCCCTCTACAAAATCTATTAGCTTTTTTATGATTGAACTCAGTCTAGGTAACTTCAACTGAAAGAGCTCAATGAGCATTTAGTACAATGGTTTTTAAAATATCTCTTATGGAAACAAGTAGCATGAAGTTAGTTCCGGGATTTTGCTAGACTGTGCCATCATTGAATGTTCTCTGTTGGTCTCTCGGAAACCAAACAATCCGTCAGGACCTTTATTATTCTTTAAATACGGGGTGCTAGGAAATCTTGTTCACCCACCATTCATAGTTAACACTGAAGCAAGGTGACAAAACCATTTTCACATTAACACTTTCACTCAGTTTTGAGGTCACTAGGTAGGGCACTGGTTATGTACACCATCTTTCAATACACTTAGACAGGTCAGAACTCACCCATACCTTTATTCTTATTGATATTCAGCCTCATAACAAAATACTAGCATGGTTTTTGAGTGAATGAGACCTCCCTTGTGAACATCTGAAGGGTTTTAATTCCTTGAGTCGTTCACCCCTCCCGGTGACTCAGTATCCAGAGACATTGCCTCATAGGTACAGTGTGAACATCATAGCCTGACAAATATTCTGTGAGTAATGGCCCTATTGGCCAATAGTCCCGATTTGAGCAAAAATGGCATGGCTCCTGGGGAATGAGATTGGTTTAATGTCACGACAGCCTTCCTGACTAAGCATGTGAATTCAGAGTATGTGATCTGGCAAAGTTGAAGCCCTTCCAACAGAGTGAAACTGACAGGGCCATAAAAAGAGGGGTACTCCTGTCTTCACATACTGGACTCAGAAACCATGGAGTAAGTATAATTTCTACTTAAAGCAAATTGGTCCTGGACAAGAGGCTTGCTGATACCAAGAAACGAATGCGGTTATCTTTGGCTATCTTTTCTGTATTTCTGTAGACTAGGCCTTAGTCATTAATAATCTTTGCTAATAAAGTCATGATCACTGCTTTGGTGATCAATTTAAAAATTATTTGGCAGATTGCTTTAAACCTAAATGCAAGGCTATTTTCAGTTTTCAAAGTTCTTTTTAGCTATTGGTATTAAACATACATAACACATTTCCCTGGAAGCAGATATATCCCAGCTGTTAGGGATAAGATAGGAAAAACAGACTAAACATGAATTGAAAGTGAGAATTTTTCTTGAAGAGAAAGCTTCTGTAAGTTATGTTGCAGGGTGTTGGATCTAGGGAATAACATTTTATGCCTTGCTATCACTTACTATTGCAGAACAACCAAAACCTTTGCAAGATGTGAAATATTTCCTATGCAATAGCCAATTATTGTCTAAACTATTATCAAGAGTAGATTGGCAAGAATAGGGACACGACTGCAAAGTCAAAGAGAAAGTACTTGCAGTTCTAGAAATAGGTTTGATTTGTATGCCAATAAGGTATTTTCTAAAGTCTATAGATATAATACTAATTCATCATTACAATCTACCAAATGGTTTCAATATGAGGATAGGACTTAAAAAACAAAAACAAACAAACAAAACAGGCTCACCAGCTAAATAAAGTATGAAGAAGATAGAATAAAATGGGAATGATCATGGATACTAATCTCTTAAGAGCTGTAATGGCTCCTGTGGGTCTGTTAAATTTTGTGTAATAAATATATCTACTGTGCATGAGCATTAACCTCTGCAAAAATATCATGAAGATATGTAGCACATGGACTTGTAAACATTAGTGGCAGCTGCATTGATATATAAGTGTACAATGAAATGACTCCAAAGTAGCTATAATGTCCTATCATGGCAGCTTGGTGAACGCCAATGCATTTACATGATCAAAGAGACAAATAAATTGGCTTTAAATGTATCATTAGTTGTGAGCTTCACAATTCATCATAATTGACACCGCCTTTCAATGTCATGCAGAATAAAGCACATTAAAGCTATGGAGAAAGTTATGGCTTCAAGGTTTCCATGTAGATCGAGCATCGGGTAGGAATAAATAGTGCCATTTTAGAAAATTACGAATGTGCTTTAGATCTGCACTCCAAGTAAACTTTAGGGAAAATGTACCGTTTAACCAGGATAAAAATTTCCATTATATCTATCCTAAACAATCATTGGTTATAAGGCACACTTAATAAACAGAAAATGACACTACAAGAGAAGGAGGTAGTAGAAATGTTCCATTTAGCTTGCATTCTGGAATGTGATTTCCCCACTGTACCTTAAAATAACCAAGTGGTTGTAAGCATCCCTTAAGCATACTTTTTAATCAAGTAATTCCACTTCTAAGAACACATGATTCTTGTATCATGTATAAAGACCATCAGAGTTACATGCAATAAAGAAAGATTAGAACCCATATTATATCCATTTAAATACTTTGATGTCTAAAGTATTATCAACTCTAGGGACGTCTGGATGGCTCAGTGGTTGAGCGTCTGCCTTTGGTTCAGGACCTGATCCTGGAATCCGGGATTGAGTCCTCCAAAGGGCTCCCTGAGGGGAGCCTGCTTCTCCCTCTGCCTTTATCTCTCTCTCCCTCTTTCTCTGCGTCTCTCATGAATAAATTAAAAATAAAATATTTTTTAAAAAGGTATTATCAACTCTAATACTTAAATTTTCAAAGAATGTTTAATGACAGGAGTATACTTTAAAATAAATAAATAAGAACAATATACAAATTTGTATTGCAAATTTCGTAGTAAAAATAATATGTATCCATAATAAAAGTATGAGATAGAAATATAAAAATATAGTAACAATGCCTCCATTTGAGTATTTTAGATTTTTTCCATTAAATTTTCTCTATTTTCCAAATTCTAACAAAAGAATGACTTGCATTATCATAGCAAAATTTTAATTTATCATATTTTCTAAATAAAAAAAATTGATGGGTTCATTCAATAAAGTAGTGATAAAAAGCCATTTCAAGGCAACTAGAATCTCTTTTCAATCTATCTTCAGATCAGTTACATTGATTTTCTTTCTTTTAAAGCAGGGTTTCATTAAGGAGTCCTCTTGGAGCTTCCTGTTTCTATGCAGTAAAAATGAGAGCTAAGGAGAGATTTTCCAATATAGAATGATCAGATCACTAACATACATTTTAGAATGCAGGAGGATGTCCTTTATTAAATCATCCCAGTAAATATTCATTCAAATCCCAGTTATTCCACATCACTCTATCAGCTAGATAAACGTAAAAACATTACATTATTCACATTTCTTGACTTTAAATTTGCCTCAGGTCAATTCAAGACTATTGAGTAGACCAAGAACAGTCTCCCTTTGCTTTTTATACCATTCTTTCAGGCAAGCAGATTCATAACAAATACAGACTTGACTTCTGAACATTAGTACCCACGTGCCTACTCATTACCCACATTTTGAAATCCACTATGTGCTGC
This sequence comes from Vulpes lagopus, assembly GCF_018345385.1. NCBI lineage: Eukaryota > Metazoa > Chordata > Mammalia > Carnivora > Canidae > Vulpes > Vulpes lagopus. Next base: position 27,438,712 of record NC_054847.1, on the reverse strand, counting down.
AAACTCAAAATCAACAAAACTGTCTTTGGGAGTCCACTCAAATGCTGCCAGCTACTCAGTAGCCTAATTACAAACCTGAATATTATTTGTGACTCCTCCCCTTTATCCTCCCAAATGACAATCTCCCAGTCCTGTAGCTTTACCACCTAATGTCTTTCATACATTCACTGCTCCCCATCATTTCTATTGTTGCCCTAGTTCTGGCTACCATCATCTATCACCTACAGTAGTCTACCAGCCTTGTAATTGTTCTCTTACACTCAGGGTGAACATCTCTCTTTCTGCTGGTCTATTTCCCCATTGTAGACAGAGTAACATTTCTAAGACTCTAATATTGTCACCTCCCCTACATTAAAGCCATAATCATTAAGATAAACCCAAAGGTCTTAGCGCAGTATTGAAGTCCCTTTGTGATTTTACCCTTGCTCCCTTCTCTCATCTCATATATCTCCACACCCAATATGAAAAAGAAGATGGGGAAGAGGAAGAAGAAGAAAGAAGAAGAAAGAAGAAGAAGAAGAAGAAGAAGAAGAAGAAGAAGAAGAAGAAGAAGAAGAAGAAGAAAAAGAAGAAGAAAGAAGAAAAAGAAAAGAAAAGAAAGAAAAAAAGAAAGAAAGAAAGAAAGAAAGAAAGAAAGAAAGAAAGAAAGAAAGAGAAGGAAAGAAAGAAAGAAAGAAAGAAAGAAAGAAAGAAAGAAAGAAAGAAAGAAGCAGAGGAGAAGGAGGAGGAGAAAAAAGAAGAAAAAAAATAAGAAAAAGAAAGATTCTATTATGCCTCCTCTTAGTCTTGGCATATACTTTTCCTTTTGCAGAATTTTTTTCACCCTGTCCCGCCCCCAAACTCATTCCTTCAACTAGATAAGTCCCACATAATTCCCACTTATCACTAAGGTCTTATCTTAGACTTACTGATATCTCCAGATTTTGTTGGGTGCCCTACTAACTTATTTCTATGTCATTTTTTCTACCTTGAATATGAGACTTATCCCACATATTACAATTGTAGAATGATTATTTGTTTTCTTTATTAAACAATATGCTCTGTAAAGACTGGAAAGGCATCTGCCATACTCAATGTTATATCTGCAGCCCTTATTCACACTTCGTAAACAGTGGGCATTAAATTTTTTAATGTATGAATAAAGGAAATAAGTATTGGGACTTTTATTTAGTAGTTCAAATATAAGAAGTAATTCTTAGTGTTTATTTGTGTAGCGTAAAACTAGTCTTACCAACTAGATACTCTATGTACAGAATTATTGTAATGATGATGACGATGATGATGGTGATGGCTAAGAAGACCTCATAGTGTTTATTGTCAGTCATAATGTGTTCTAAGTACTCAATATATTACTTTAGTTCATCCTTTCAACAACTCCATACGGAGGTGTTACTATGGCCATTTTACACGTGAGTATGCTGAGACACTGAGAGTTATTTTTCTCAAGGTCAAATAGCTAGTAAGTGCTTATTTTAGGGTTTAGTGGCTACAGTAATATGCAAACACACTATTTTGAAAGGATTTCTAAAGAAGATATATATTTTTAGTTTTGAAATATCCCACCACAGTCCCAAGTCAGTTGTGATTTGGGGATAGGAAAACTCTCTTCCACACAATCCTTCATAAAGCCAAGCTGATCAAAGTTCTGCTAAACTTAAATACATTTTTTCCAAGAAGATCTCAAAAGATGACATCCAGACAATGAAAGGATAAGGCTCTATGGGACAGACCTAGATGCTACATATCATTTCCACTTACATTAAATTGTTGAGAGCTCAGGTACATGGTCATCCTAACAGCAATGCATGCTGAGAAATATGCTCAGAAAAACAGCAAAATAAATGTTTTTGGTGAATGGTTTGCAGTTTCTACAATAGGGGCTGAGGCTGAATTTGAACCCAGACATCATGACTCCAGAGTCCAATTCTTAAGAGTCTATTAAATCTTATCTAACTGGAATGTTCCATATATACTTAATTCATATTCTAATTAGATGCATTTATTATGTCTTAATGTTATATGTTTCCTGCTAAAATAAATATACAGTAGATTTTTGTTAGTATTTGGACTTAATTTGACAACCTTTTCTTCCTCATATGTTTATACAGCAAGTAGCTGGCATAATTTGTCCTGAATATCTAATGGAGAGAGTTGGTTACGCCTTTGCCAAAACTTTACTTGCACCCTGGATAACTATTTTTGATCAAGTAATGATAATTATGTATAGACAAGGCATTTTCCAGTCATCTAAGGATATTTGACTAAATCTATGGAGAAAACCAGTTAGCCAAATTCATTAAAATTATTTAGCATCCACAAATGATGGTTCAAGGGACAAATCCTTAGGAAGATTTTGTTAGTTACATAAAAGTTAATCAATACTAGTTAAATAAAATCTGCAGGAAGTTTTCCCTGGGATACCACAAATGGCAACTATCACCAAACAGAAAGGGAGAGGGAAAGCAAAACTGACAGATATTTGATATATAAAGTAAAATATACTAACAGACACATGAAAAAATGCTCGACATTATTCATCACCAGGGAAATACGAATCAAAACCACAATGAGATACCACCTCACACCAGTCAGAATGGCTAAAATGAACAGCTCAGAAAACAACAGATGTTGGTGAGGATGCAGAGAGAAAGAGGAGCCCTCTTACACTGTTGGTGGGAATGCAAACTGGTACAGCCACTCTGGAAAACAGAATGGAGAACCCTCAAAAAGTCAAAAATAAATTTACCCTAAGACCCAGCAATTGCACTAGGTATTTATCCTAAGGACACAAAAATTGTGATTTGAAGAAGCACATGGACCCCAATGTTTATGGCAGTAATGTCCACAATAACCAAAATTTGGGAAGAGCCCAGATGTCTGTCCACCTTCTGATGAATGGATTAAGAAGATATGGGGTGTCTATAAACACAATGGAATATTACTCAGCCATTAAAAATGAATGAAATCTTGCCATTTGCAAAGACCTGGATGGGACTAGAGTGTATAATGCTTAGTGAAATGCATCAGTCAGAGAAAGACAAATACCATATGGTTTCTCTCATTTATGGCAGAAACAAAACTCATGAGCATAAGGGAAGAGAAGCGGAAAAAAAGATTAAAACAGAGAGGGAGGCAAACCATAAGAGACTATAGGGAACAGAGGGTTGCTGCAGGGGAGGTAGGCAGGGGAGATGTGGTGTTTAGGTGACGAGCATTGAGGAGGGCACTTGATATAATGAGCACTGGGTATTACATACAACTCATGAATCACTAAATTCTACTCTTGAAACTGATAATACACTATATGCTAACTAACTTGAATGTAAATAAAACAAAAAAAGACAAAAAATAGAATATCGAAGGACTCATCTAAAAATGAGAATGTATTTAACTTTAAGGCATTTATAAGCAACTTAAAAGTTAAAAAAATGTCAGTATAAAATATTTGTCTGAGAAGCTTTGCTATTAGGTATAGACATCAATTTAAGATAATTATTGTTTATCGTATAATATTTTTTACAGATTTTATTTATTTATTCATGAGAGACACATGGAGAGAGAGGCAGAGACATGGCAGAGAGAGAAGCAGGCTCCATGCAGGGAGCCCAATGTGGGACTTGATCCTGAGACTCCAGGATCACTACCTGAGCCAAAGGCAGACACCCAACTGCTGAGCCACCCAGGGATCCCTAGGGTATAATTTTTGGCCAGAGAGGTTGTAGAAGTCTAGCTTTCTAATCTGTACTAGTTAATATACTTGCGAAATGAATGATCCCAAGTCCTAGTTGCTAAAAACAATGATTTTGAGTCATAATTTTGTAGATGATGGTCAGACATTTTGGAGGTACTCACTGGGCATGTCTTGCTTGGGCCATCTGTGTAATTGCTGGGAACGCAGTCATCTGAAGGCTCAGCTGAGTTGAACATCCAAGATGGCAGACTCACATGGCTTGCAGTTGGTGTTGCTGGCTGGGAGCTCAGCTGAGCTATTATTCGGGGCCCTTATTTGTGAGCTCTCTAGCATGGCAGTGTTAGAGCACCTGACTAGGTATCTTATATAGATATGGCCTTCCCTAGATCAAACAACTCAAAAACGAGTCACATAGGATCTCATCTGTTGTGCTTTGTCACAAGTAAGTCACTAAGATGGGTCCTGATTTAAGAAAGGGAAGGAGGAATAAAACTTCCCTCGTAATGAGAAGACAGTCAAACAAGGTCTGGACATAGTTTAAAACTACCACAGGTTTTGGTGCACCTGGGTGGTTCAGTCAGTTAAGCATCTGACTTTTGATTTCAACCCAGGTTGTGATCTCAGGGTAGTGAGGTCAAATCCCATGTAGGGCTCAGCAATGGGCATGGGGCCTGACTGAGATTCTCTTCCTCTCTCTCTGTCCTCTGTCCTTCCCCATATCCCCTCCACACTCTCTCTAAAAACACAACAACACAAATTCTATTCTCATATTACATTTAGGATTATTATCATTATTATTACTATAATTTTAGGAGAGTGTGAGTGGTAGAGGGCTAAGTAGATCAGGATAGATCTTTTGAAAATAGCTCCATAGTCAGGAAGTTTTTCCTAAATTCTAAAAATCCACATATAAAAAGGAAAAGAAAAAAAAGAAAAGAAAGAAAAGGAAAGAAAAGAAAAGAAAAGAAAAGAAAAGAAAAGAAAAGAAAGAAAAGAAAAGAAAAAAAAAGAAAAGAAAAGAAAAGAAAAGAAAAAAGAAAAGAAAAGAAAAAAGAAAAGAAGAAAAGAAAAGAAAAGAAAATCCACATATTTCCAATCTCGTGGCAACATTTTTTGATTAAAAAATCATCTGTTTTTTCATTCATATTATGTAAATTATGGGTAAAGATGACACACTGACCAAATTATTTAAATTTTTATTTTTTTGAAAGGTGAGCCCCTTTCTTTGCCAAGTTAACTTAAACTATTTCCTCAGAGATGATTCCCTCTGTATAGATTCAAAGCCAAGTTTATACACTTTTGTTTTTGTTTTTACTTTACTGTCTTAAAGTTTCCCATCACTTCTTGGTCTTTTGATTAAAATGAAATGACTCATTATTTATTCTTAACAAGTTGCAGATTTGGGTCCCTAGGTTCAATAATTTATAGAAGAATCTAGCAAATTTCAGGTTTTACTATTGAATATCATTCTATGACATTTACATAGAATGAGCACTTGCTGCCTACCATGGAAAATAGAGATAATTTGCTATGCACTGGTAACTGAGCATATCATTTGATTATCAAGAACTTTAACTAGTTTTGAGATAATGGCCCTGATGACCAGTAACCAATAAAAAGAAGCAGAGCTTATTATAAACCACAGTAATAACAACCTTTGTCCCTCAAAGTATATTTTGTAAGACTGACAGACAATTTTCAGCAGTTATTTGATTGGTACAAAGTTATTTCATCCAGTTTGTTCATTTTAAATATTTTTACAAATATTTACTATAAAAGTAACCATGAGGATTCTTATAAATGTAGTTAAATCGACTGGAGATTTGGGAGGGAGCCTGTCAGCAGATGGAAATCTATTAGGGGAAGTTGCTGAAACATTAAATAGATGTGTTATTTAAGAATATTATTGATGATCTAATTGCTTATTAACATCTTCTCAAATAATAGCATTTAGGTTGAGTGCTATGAAGATCTTCTGTAAACACTAAGAAGTAGTCTTTCAATAGAAAAGTGGATCAACTCTTGGAGCAGATTTAAAATTTATTCTTTACAAGAACTCCAGCCTTGCAGCATTGTCAGAGTATTAATTGCATATTATAATCCCAAAACTGTTCTAGAGTGGAACTAGTGCACACACTCAAACAATTAACTATATAATAAGGCAACTGGTCCTATGAAGACAAATAAAACAACACCAAGTACAGAGATGTATACAGAAGGGGTGAGGTTATAGATAGAATGCTCAGGGAGTGCTTTGTTGATAAGAGATCCTTCTAGATCAAAAACGGTGAGAGGGACATATGGGTCGTCTCTGGAGAGAGAATTCACGGCAAAAGTTTTGTCCTGCTTGAGCAGGATTTTTCAGTTTTCCCCAATGCTTGCTAGCTTCAGAGTCCCCCCTGTTCTTGCTCCCTTTTCCCAGAGTCAATGCTCCAGCCTACACATGAAGTGTCTTTTCTTATCTGGTGTATGAAAATATGTTTGGTCCTGTGACTGGCATGTCCACAAGGAATACTCTCAAGACAGCCGCCATCTTTGGCACAAAATCTCTATTTCAAGGAACCAGATTATTCTGTAAAAGCTCTTGAAGTTTCAGGCATTTATTTTTTATTGGCAGGTGTCACCCCTCTCCCCACCCCAAAAGCAAATGAACTTAGTTTTTGTTGCTGTAATTCAACTTTGCACCAAAACACAAAGTTTTTCCATGGATATACTTTCTGGATGTCCAAGAAATTAATTTCATTCCATGGTTCTCTATCTGATCAGCTTTTAAAATCTCAATGACCAGGCCTTATTCCAACACCACTGATGTTAGAATCTGGGGATAAGAAACAGGCATCAGTGTTAAAATACAATAGAGCAAAACAAAACACAACAAAACAAAAATTGGCCACACTGTTCCAGGATTAGCCAAGGTTGAGGCTCACGACCGTAATCCACAAGCCACTGGCAAATTAGAAATATAAAGAATATTGTCCATTTCCAACTTTTGCTCAGGGGAGAAAATTGAAGCCAAGAGGAAGGAAATGGCTTGTCCAAGGTTACAGGGCCCAACAACTACAGCAGACTTTTCTGAGAAGAAAGAAGAGCTGTGGAGTATCCATGTGCTGTTTGAAATGGTGGTGGTGTGAAAGAAAGTCTCAGAGCAGAGGGACACCATGTGAGGAGGTTTCAAAGGTTTTGACTGGCCTCGTCGCTGTGACCCTTTTTCCCTGGCCTGACTTCCTGCCCTTGAGGGATGGCTGGTGAAGATGAGAAAGCCTTGCCTTTGGAAATCAGTATGATCTAGCTCCTTGCAAAGAGGAGTAGTCTATCCTTTGGAATGGGAATAGTAGTTATGTTCTTAAATTGCCTCATAGTCTTATCTCTCCTTCTTGCCCTTTACTTTCTTAGGCATTTTCTTTTTACTTTTATTTTCTTCTTATAACTTTTTTAATTTGAAGGTTGGGGAAATATTGTAAAATTTGTAAGAAACAAATTATCAATAAATAAATTTCAGTACATAATGCCTGCCATTTAAGTCACACATTCAATATGTAGTTGTTGAATGAGAAAATATTGAAATCATCTGCGTAACAAGAGATACCCCCCCATAAATTTTGCCTTCCCACACACTCTTGGCTCAAATAATGACAATATTTGCTGGGAAAATCTGGTTTTGATCCAGGTGACAATTGTTAAATTATAATTCACAATATTTGTTTCACTTGCTATACTAAATTATTGCCTCAGGGTTTACTTATTATCCTGGCTGCTAGTACATTTTTTTTTTTAATCATTAGGGTTAAACATTTTCCTCAAAATAGAGTTTCTTCAATTTTCTTGATCTTAATATTTGTGGAGATGTATCAATCTGTAACTCTGGATTTTTTTTTAATCATTTCAAGAACGTGTTTCTTAAAAAATAATTTGATTATTGCTCCTGATTTTTGTTCTTGTTTGGGCTTTTGTCTATATTTTATTTCTTCTATCTATATTTGATTTTTTTCTCATGTTTTCTTTTTATGTTTTACAGTTTTCATCTGAGTCATAGACAAATTCCGTGAATTGGATTTCTATAAAGCAGTCTTCTCTCATATCTGTAGTTTCTGAAACCCGTTATAGTTTCATTGAAGCTATCATATTTTTCTTTCTCATGCAATATTTTCTAATTTTAAATTGTTGCTATTTCACATTTCCCTCCTCCATGCAAATAAATAAAATATTCTCTCAGATCTTAATGAGATCATAAATCAGAAAGCTCCTAATGTAGTGGGGTTTTTTTAGAAATTCTGTTGTGTGGTTTTTAGATTGCTTTATTGTATTTTTACAGTATATCTATTTCATTGAATCAATTCCTCTAAGTATTCAGGAATGTCCTCTTGTTTTGACATAATGTGCCTTTTTATAGACTGGTAGTATTTTTTCTCTGATATTCAGTTAGAGACTTTCTGTTTGTTCTGGCTGCTAGAGAAGGAAGAAATCCTGCCATATTGGGTTTGTAAAATGTTCATTGAGACCACATCCTGTCGTTTTCCCTCACAGAGACTGTGAACCGAGTTCTCTCAGCATTTTCTCCACTCAGATCCTAGCCACACTGCTCCTTTGGGAAAACACTGTTGGTGGGAGAGGGGCAGAATCTGACCCCAATTCCCTCTTGTGTAATGATGATGAGGAAGATGGGGCTGATGAGTCCTGCTAAGTAACACTTGTTGATGGCTTAACCATAGATGAAGCACCAGGCTGAGCATTTGCCTGTCATTTAAATCTCACAACTCTATAAGATAGATATAAATATAACTCCTTCCCATTTTGCATATGAGAAAAGCAAGGGATAGGGATTTTTAGCATTTCCTCCTAAGACCATGCAGCTATTGAGTGAAGAATCTGAACTGAGCCAGTATTTTTACTCAATTCATAATTTCCCTCTGTTTATTATTTAATTAAAATCCTTTGAGGTTCAAGGTGTAAAACTATCATCCTTTCTATTTCATCACCAATGAAAATTCCCCCCCTCATTTTATTTATATTCTGCTAGCCATTCCCACTGATGTCTTTGATGTGTAAAAGTAGAGGACCAACACACAAAAACCACCTTTCCCAGAATGTGCAAAAGAATAGCCACTCAATTACCAGCTTATCTGACTTCCATGTCATAGATCTCTGCCCTTTTTAACAATGTAGGAAACTTGAAATCAAGACATTCTAAAAGGCATGACCTCCAAATGGTTTGATATCCAAGTCCTTTCAAAAACCTTGATGAGAAAATAATATTTAAGAGATACAACTTAAAGACTGATTATATAAAATCTCAAGGCTTCTTAGCTCTTTATTTCAATGGCTTCAAAAACTTGGCTATGAAGCATTATTTCATAGGATTAACTGTCATTAGGTGACACTAATACCATTTTCAAAGGATTTTGAGCACTTGCCTGTTGACCACCATGTAACTAATGTGGCCTCAATCCATCTCAGGAGAATTGGAACATGGTAGAATTTACAAAGCAGCAGTTCAGAGTGTTACTCAGCACACTAACATACAGTGGCTTCATCAAGGTTTTTGTAATTATTTTTTAAAAATTAATTCTTAGCAAAGTGGAACATAACACAAGTCTATTAAAAACCTGGAAATTGCATAATATGGAATGTAGTAGGCAAGTATAGAGTAGCTTATCTAAGAAAAGAGTGATTCTGGGATATTTGAGCCAAAATATGGCCATCAACACCTACCTGAGCACTTTGCCCATAGGAAATGCTCAGTAAATACTTTCCCAACAGGTGATGAAGTAGTACTATAATCAGTGTCTCTAGGAAGATAATTAAAGCAGAATGCTGCATTGATTTTTCAGTTCCCATCTGGGGAGATGCAAGTCAGAATGTCACCAAAATTGTATGCTGGCGTTTGAACTCCCCATGACACATAGAGTTTTTACTTAAGTAAAACTGAAGCACTCTTTTTACATGTATTAAAATTGTGTCCTTCAAAAATTAGATTTGAAAGTGTTTGGGGAATAAAAATGGTAAACAAGTATAAGGGATTGTTATTATTCATAGACATATCTAAATTTGGGTACTTGAGTGTGAATTTTTAGGTGCTTATTTTAGACTCTGCACTTATTTTTTTGAAATTTAACATTGTAATTACATTTTACTTTTTATTTCAATTTTTTAAAGATTATTTTAGAGAGAGAGAGAGCACACGTGGAATGAAGGGCAGAAAGAGAGAGAGAGAGAGAGAGAGAGAGAGAGCATCTGAAGCAGACTCCCTGCTAAGTGCTGAACCTGACTCGATGCTTGATCTCAAGACCCTGAGATCATGACCTAAGCTGAAATCGAATTGGATTTTTAACTGACTGAGCTACCTGAGAGCCTCAACACTTTACTTTTTAAAGTGTCTCTATCTCCTTCGTCCTACAAAGGAGTGCACATTTCACTGAAGTCACATATTTTCAGCAGTCTATACATAGGAAACACTATCATGGAGCAGAGATCTGTGCTTTTTTGATACAAGCTTAGTGGAACATTTCTCATGAAATTAGAAGTATGCATTATAGGAACATATAAACCCTTGGGGAGGGGCAGGAAATTTTGCACATATAAATGAGTGGACATAGATGTGTTTATGTGTGTATTGATGGGATAATATATTTCCAGTTGACAACTTTTAAATATTTTTGTTTGGCCTCCTGGTTAATCTTCACTGCATCCAGCCAATGAGCCTAGTTGTATCAGCCTCACTGTGGCCATGCCTCTGTCATCAGTCATTTCTTTTCAATTTCCATTGCTGTTGATATTGGTAAGACTTTCTTTTTGTGTATATACACTCACACACACGCACACACACACACACACACATATTTACTTGTGTATTTTATACCATTAGACTTTCTCTAGTTCAGAATAATATCAAAGATATTTTAATAAGGTGGAAGTACTAATCTCCTTTTCTTATTTTATTCTGTCTACCAAATTATTTCTGAACCTCTTTTCCAAAATTCACAGCTTCTTCAAATATGACCTGAGCCCTATTCAATTTCAGCACCATCAAAATGCAAATATAAAGGAATATGATGCCTTCATCTTTATTTACATCATCACATTATAGAACACAATTCTTCTCCTATGCTAGGTCTAAAATAAGAAACACTCTTATTTGGAGAATGATTTAATACCAATGTCGTATTATGGTTTCTGGGCATTATAGTTGCAAGTCTACTTCATACAAAGATAAGGAGAACATATAAAAATGAAATGTATAGTTTTGAGCTTTAAATTATTTATATTTACTAAAAACTTACATATGAAAGTATACAGAAAACTCGTTAATAATTATATAGAAGATGTCCATTAAATTTTCAATATGCTATGTATTAATATATACCCCATAGATTAAAAGATAGAAGTGAAATTAGTGAATAATCATTAAATACCTTTTATCGAACATATATTGCATGTTACAAAATCATTTCATAGATACAGTACCTTACCCTTAACTGTGGGTGATATGTTCTAAGAGCCCCATTAGATTCTTTTTTTTTTTTTTTTTAATTTATTTATTTATGATAGTCACAGAGAGAGAGAGGGGCAGAGACACAGGCAGAGGGAGAAGCAGGCTCCATGCACCGGGAGCCCGATGTGGGATTCGATCCCGGGTCTCCAGGATCGCGCCCTGGGCCAAAGGCAGGCGCTAAACCGCTGGGCCACCCAGGGATCCCCCGAGCCCCATTAGATTCTTAAAATGGCAGATAGTACTGAACATACACTATGTTTTCCCCATACATACATATCTATGATAGAGTTTAATTTATAAATCAGGTACAGTTAGGGATTAACAACAATGACTAATAATAAAATAGAAAAGGATAACAATAATAAATAGAAGTTATGTGAATGTGGTATCTTTCTCTCTCTCTCAAAATGTCTTATGTACTATATTCACCATTCTTCCTATGATGATGTGAGATGATAAAATGCCTATGTGAGGAGAGGAAGTGACTGAATGATGTAGATGCTGTGATGTAGCCTTAGGCTATATTGACCCTCTGACCATATGTTAGAAGGAGGGTCATCCGTTTCTGGACCACATTGACTGTGGGTAACCAAAACCACAGAGAATAAAACTGGATAAGGGAACTACTGTATATTAATTCCAAAATTAGAGCTTTCTTCTATCACACAAGGAACAAATATGTATTGTTAAGTGTCCCCTTGCCCACAAAATACCTCATTTACCACCAGTGGAGTGTCACTGATGTGTTAGGAGGGCTCAAGGAACACATCTTTTTGTTTTCTTTTACTATTTTTTAATAACCTTAATGCTTAGTATCAGACAAACGTTTTTAGAGTTTGATGGCCTGGTTTCAATTCTCTGGCTGCCATCTGGCAGTGTGATCTCAGGGAAGTCATCCAAGTTCTCTAACTCTGAATTTCCTCTTCTCTAATCTGAGGATAATAGTAGTGTCTACCTCACACTTTCATTGTGAGGATCAAATGAAATCATGGATAGAAGAGGCAAACCAGGAAGAGCTATCCCAGTGTTGATGAAAGTGTATCTTGACCAGTTACTTTCAGAATTGTTAGATTTTAATAATCACTACTGTTATATTTGCTATGACAAAATAAACAAGTGAAATTGAGTGAGGTTGTGGGCCTCTTGTCCATCTCCGTCCCCTCCTGCACCCAAAAGTTCATCTCAGTTCAACATATTCAGTTGTTGAATGCATTTTATACGCTAAGCAATGTGGTAGACATTGTGGTAGAGCAAAAAATAAGCAGTGTTTTGTTCCTAATGTATAAAATCTAGTAGAAGAGGGCACATGAGCAGTTAATCTAAATAAAATAAGTGATAAAATAGTTTTATGCACATCGTGCTAGACCTGTAGAACAGGCCAGGATGGCACTTCACTTATCCTATGATCAGAGAAGTTTCCAAAGAATGATAACTGTATTGAATTGCTGACCAATATTATAGTTGGTGGAAATGAGTAAGAACAGTTTTCCAGAGAGCAGGTGCACAAGAACACAGGCATAGAGATGTGGCTAAGCATGGAGTATAAGTGAATCCACAAACACTCCTCTAGTATGTGAAAACAAATGAGAAATAGAGAGTAGCCAAAAATAAGTCTGTAAAAGAAGAGGGGTACTAAGTCATAGAGGTCCTTTAAGCTTACATTGTGTCCTCTGCAACTAAGAGTATCACCTATTGGGGCCAGTGGCACCTAGATCCTAGAGGTAGCTGGTAAGAAATACATAAAAATGATTAAAGCTTAAATGAAGCATCAGACTGTCATGACTATAAGTGTGGTGTCTGTGTTGATCACCGGGGTTCAAATCCTAACTCCCACTCTTACTAGCCAGGACATTTGAGAGGCAATTTACTTAATTCCTAGGAGCGTTAATTTTATTATTTGAAAACTACAATTGATGGTTAATATTGTCTGTCCCTGATTGGGCCTCTGTGAAGAGTAAATAAGCTAATATACTATGGCATCCCATAGTAAGCACTCAGTAAGTGCTATTATTAATATTGTATTTCTTTATTAATATTGTCTTTAAGCTGAAACCGTTCAAAGAGATGATCCCAGTTTCAGATGAGGGTTGAAGGCTTAAATTAGAGCAAGGATGGAGAGAAATTGGCATTTGGGGTCAGGCAAACAGTAGGATTTCAATGTGCATTAAATAATTAAACAAAACATATAATATTAGTTATCTGTTAATCATATAATAGAATTATAAATATATAATTAAAGTGTTTCTTTTTTCATTAAAAGTAGATACACAATTGCTCCATAACTAGACAAAAAAAAAAAATCAACTTAGAGTTTGTTTTCTCCACTGGATTAACTGGAATATTAGCATCTGAAAGCGTTGACCCGACTACATTAACTGCAATTAGCCTAAGATTTAAGAGGTGCATAAAGTCAAAATTAAAAATATATATATTTAAACTATACAGTACATTTAAGGTATGCAGTGAATTAATAGGAGTAGAGAATTTATAATTATTTGGTCGAATCCTTTCATCTTAGCTCTAACCAACAAAGTAACTGGATCGGAAGCTTCTCTAAGAACTATTGCTGAAGTATAGACAATGTGAGGGAGAAGTTCCCCAAACACACCCTCAGGGCATTTTCCTCTGCAAATTTACTGTACTTTCATTAGTGAAGCAGTTAGTTGTGCTTTAAAAAACTATACTGATGTGAATAATTCTCGTCTTCTGGGTTCTTTATGCTCTCACTTTTCCATAAGTCAAATTTGAAACAAATCGGCGTATTCCTCCTACAGTGGAGCATTGTAATTCAGGGACAAACCTTTGTAAGAACTTGCCATTTTAAAGCACTGGTAAGTGATAAGGAGATACTCTGCCCTTCAAGTTGCCTAGGTAACTGGACTGGGACAATGTTCCTCATGGTGAATTCTTAAAAGTTAAGAAGTATGTCTAATAACCTTTGTATTTATCAAATGTTGGCAATAACAAGTACTCAAGGACAGTTTGACAAGCGAATGATTATGAGTTAATGCGGAAAGTGGTATCGTTGAGGTAGAGGTACAAAGATAGGAAAGGGTTCCAACTAGGAAATTGTGAAAGTTTTACTAGCAAAATGGCATATTAGCTGCCTTGACTGATGAGGAATACAGCAGGGAAACTGCATGAGGACAGACTATGCCAGACTAGCATGAGCAAAGACATCCCAGTGGGATTAAACATGTCATAATGTTCAGGTTTCGATACCACAGAAGATCCCATATAGAAACCAGGACTAAATCAGATGGATGTACAGTGGAAAGTTCTCTACGATGCAAGACACACACACATACACACACACACACACACACACACACACACACCCTACAACACATACCTACATTAGTGGATAAAATAAAGGGGTTCATCGTAAATCGAATGAATAACATAGAATAGGATTTATAAGTTTCAAAACTCAAGCCAGTATTGATTAAATGACCTGCTTTCTCTCTATCACATAAAGGCAATGCTCAAACTTTTTGTTTTAGGTTTTGTTTGGTTTTGTTTTGTTTTAACCACAGGACAAAAGGCTCTGAATAATGTCCTAAGAAAGATTTTCTCATGAGTGGGTTATACACAGTTTTCAGTGTACTTACTGTAATAATGCTGCAGCTATCATTTCCATCCCATAAAATATATTAGAAGGCAAGTAAATTAGAGGAGAATAGTATAGGGATAGCCTTTCATGGTCTCCAGTTTTTGTTGTTGTTTGTTTTAATGTAAACAGATGTTTATATAAGTATTATTAAAGAAATATTCTCAGTACATTATAGTTGATTGGAAAACACCATTGTCCCTTGCCTGAGGACCATTGCCTTATAGGACTAAAATGGAAAAATAAAAAAAGCCTTTTAGGGGAAACCCAACTTCTGTTTTTATTTGATTACTGGGAAAATATTTTATTTCCTGAAAGCACTAGACAACATTTTAGGAACAATCTCTCTGATCAGAATTGAATTGGGAATCCCATTAACTTTAACAGGTCACAATAATAGTTAAGTTTCATTTACAGGTTTCCTGCAAAAACTCATGATTGTTGAATCAAGTATAGTCATGTTGAACTAATATTTTTCATTTAAGTGGGAACATATCAAAATTAAATACCTAGAATAAGCATGATATTATCAGAAATTTTGCCTCATGTGTTTTTCTGGTTTTCTGAAAATAGGGAGAGTGATTTTTCCGGGGGGGGGGGGGGGGGACAAAAAATGTGTATTGGAGCCAAAAGCCTTATTTGCTGTGAAAATTGCAAATGTTTGCCTGGAGCAAATATGTGAAAATTTGCAATTTGTTGTAGGTGTGGAATTTTGCTATTTTTCACAGTGGAAGAACTGTTCTGTGTAGTTGCTTTTTTTCTTCCTAGATGTGTGAATTCTTGGAGAAATTCTGAGATCTATGCATTTTGATGCCAAAGATGGCAAGGTGAACAATTCCTCTCAACAATAACTCAAAATTCTGCTATGTAATTCAATGAAATATATTTTTTTCAAAGTTGAATGGTAGCACTTGTTAGGAGAAAGAGCAGTCTCAATTATATATTGAGCTTCCATCAAGCACAAAAACTCTCTATTAATGTACTATAATACTCTTGTTTGGGAGTATATTAATTAAGAGATGGAGTGTAGGTGGATTAAAACTCAGCCAAGCTTTTATGACTTATAAACAAGGGACTTAAAATTCCAATGTCAATCTTATGTATACAAAATTAGATTCAGACACCATGCAGATTTGAATCAATTTACTAAACACAGATATTTAACAATTCCAAATTTATGTAATAATAAAACTCCTAGTTATATAAATATATAACATATGTTTCACTTAGAATTGGAGATAGATATGGCTAGATAGATATTCTTGCAGCTCCATAAGATTTATTAATTGTTAAAAAGGAAATAGGGAATGCTGTTTCTTTCTAGCTAATGTGGTACTACGACTTCTATGTTCCTTCTGTCTATGACTTTTCCTAAAAGAAAAACTAGTGAAATAATTGCATTGTCTTTGCAGCCAGTTGCTAGATGTTTCCTGTCCAGGCCAGCCACTGGGAACGAATCCTGAAGGCCTCATTCCTCCCCTTCTTCATACATGAAATGCTCTGCCCCATTTCTCATGCCATCAGGGACATCTTCCTTTTAAATTCTAAAATTATAATCAGCTCCTTTCATTATGTAACCTGTGTTTTAACAGATTTCCCAGAGCTCTCTTTTTCTTCCTAGGTAACATGCGCCTTTTCGAGTTCTTCCAAAGGAAATGTAGGACATTAGATTTCTCTCGGTTAATGGAGTTCTGTAATATGTAGAAAGCAAGACTAGATTTTTTTTTTTACAGTTACTTGATTAATCTACTGAAAGTATGTTTTAATTAACAAAATAGTGTGTATATAAGATTCTAAAAATCTAGCTTACCATTTGAATCAGTGCTTGGGTTGCCTTTCACTTTTCAAGTATCAAAATCACTGGGAGCTAAAAAACCTTTGCAAACTATTTCTGCATCTCTCTAATCTTCCTTGGAATGCTGCATGAAGTTATTTTTACTTTGTTTGTTTGCTTTGGTTTGAGTAAAATTCAGTACCTTCAAAGCTTCCCTTAATATCATCTAACCTTAACACAAGCATCTATTTCCTTCATGAATTTCTGAAACCTGCAATATGTATTTCTATTTCCATGGGACTAAAGAGAAACCTCGCCATAAAATAATTCTCAGCATATGTGCATAGGGTAAAAATGGTGGAGAAGTAGACAGGAGGAATCATCTATTTAGAGATACACTATAGTTTTCTTTCCTTTAAAATAGTAGCCTAATTGAACAGAATACTTAAAAATAAATTCAGTTAAACTGAATTCATAGACAGATTATAAAAGTAAACATCAATTACAATGTAAGTTAATGCTAATGAAAATAAAAGAATTTAGAATTGACATATTCTAAAAATAATCTTCCTGTTAAAATGAAACAAAAATCAAAATTGCAGGGCTTATTGCCATGTATTTCACTGTGGAGAATGCTTCTTGAAGTTTAATTCTTTAGCGAATTTCATTTACAGATCACCCTTCCAGCAAAGTTTTCTACTTGCCAATAAACACCAAGGAATGTCTCCTTTCTATGTCCAGACCAGATTTCTACCCCCTTTCTTATCTGCCCAATTAGCTTTATAGGCCTCAGCTATCACCAGCCTAACTACCTTGGAGCTCCTAGATGAAAGTTTCTTATCCTAGGCTGTTCTATTCATCAGGAATCTAGCAAAATGTAGGTTTGAATAGTTTCGTATGAAACACCTCCCACTCAACTGATTTGTGGTCCCTAATGAACCATAAGCTGATGGACAATTATTCATTTGGCTGAGGCCCATGGAACATTTAAAGGGTACTCGGGATCTCATAAGGCTGCATATGTGACTTCCATTTAAGTTTAGATACAAGATTTCTAACACGAGCAAGAAATATAACAAGACTTTAACTGGAATCACTGTGAAAGAACAACTATGACTTGAATTCCAACTTCTCTGTGATTGGTGTGCAGAGATACCAAAAAATAATAAGGTTAAAAATTTCCTACATTTAGAAAAACAACAGTGAGTTACATTAAGTGGGAACTTTGCAGCTTTAAACCATAATCACAATGTATTACAACTAAGCAGGCTCTGCATTTTTTAAGATCTTAACACATTTTTTAAGCTTTTTGCAAAAATTTAAACTATTATTATACATTACTTAAAATTAAAATATCTAGGGGCACCTGGGTGGCTCAGTCAGTTAAAACAATTGCCTTCAGCTCGGGTCATGGTCTCAGGGTCCTGGGATGGAGCCCCACATCGGGCTTCCTGCTCAGTGGGGAGTCTGCTTCTCCCTCTCCCTCTGCTGCTCCCCTACTTTTGCTCTCTCTCTTTCTTTCTCTGTAAAATAAATGAAAAAGATCTTTTAAAAGATCAAATAAAATCAAAATATCTAGAAATAAAAGGTGACAGTGAAAATTTATTTCTCAAAACAAATAGAAAAAGAATATAGCTTTCTAAATCTTGTGATTACAAAAATGCTATTTAGGTTGTATAAGGTCATCAGAGCACATTTCCTGGTAAGCACTTCTTAAATGTCTCTGGCACAATTCATTTTCAAGTAACCAGATGATCAGAAATCTTCCTAAGATGGGAGGATGCATGTTTAGTAATTGAAGACGTCACTTAAATTTTTATTGCCTGGGGTTACCTTTAGTTTCATCTGATGCAGCATCCCTGGTTAGAGTGTAAAGCACAAAGATGAGCACAGAACAAAATAAGAAGCAGCTCCCCTTAAATATTTAGCAGATTTCCTCCAAAGCATCCCTTCTATCCAGGGTAGGCCATGGACGTGGAGAATTTCTGGGCACAGTTATATACTAAGGTCTAAACACAGATGCTTGATCTTCTCAGTTGAGAACAAAGATTGTTTTGTTGTTCTTTTATTTTGTGTAGTTTGGGAGTGAGGACACTATTTTTCAAGGTTATGCGACCAGGTCACTATTATGGATTTAGGCATGCCGCCAGTGAAATGTACTAAAATAACATCTGTTATTGATTGACAAATTGAAAAATATAATTTTATATATAAATATATAAAAATATCTTACTTCAGTAAGATAGTAATATATCCCTCACCCTCAACCCCACTGTCTGCTACCATTAAATGACAAAAATAATTATGCATGTCCCGGGGAACACCAACTTTATTAAAGATGAGGAAGAATAAAAGAAAGAAAGTGGGAAATAAAACAATAAAAAGGGGGATCCCTGGATGGCTCAGCAGTTTAGTGCCTCCCTTAGAACCAGGGCGTCACCCTGGAGCCTCAGTATCGAGTCCCCATCGGGCTCCCTGCATGGAGCCTGCTTCTCCCTCTGCCTGTGTCTCTGCCTCCCCGCCCCCTCTCTCTCTGTGTCTCTGATGAATAAAAAAATAAAATTATATTAAAAAAAAAAACAATGAAAAAGGCCTAAAATTTTTCTTATTTCTATTCCTTTTTTTTTTTTTTTTGGCATGCTCTAGGGCTGAATCTCAAATAAAATCTACCTTTACATGGAAGTAATAATGTGATACATATATTCTACTTTAGGATGATTCACAAAGTGAGTAGTATGAGTAGTTAGGAGAAGCTTTAAAGAATGAGAATATCTGGGCTCATCTCTAACATCTAAAAGCTCAACTACCCCTTCCCCCACCCCATTTTTTAATTACTAATAAATAGAATGGGTTGCTTCATTGAATAATTATAACATTCATCATTGCAATACATTTTACTAGCATATTGAACTTACTCTGCTTGATTTTTTAGACTGTAACTCACTTCTACTAGAGTGGTGTGCTAGTTTTTGCAAATCAAAATATTGGCTATAATTTTAAAATTTTGGATCTTGGAAATATTCTCCTGAAATCATCTCAATATCACATATCTGAAAACATTTTGATAATGGTGGGCATAATCAAAACATCAATTGCTCATTAAAATATGTCTATTTTTGTCGCAGCTTGTATGATATTTATTCTAAAAATTTATTTCTCAATGAATAGACAAGCTTCAGGGTCCTGTAATATTTGTATCATAAGCGTTAGTGCTATGCACAGTAACCAGGGTTCAGAAGACCTAATGCCACAAAAATTATTGCCCACACTATTTTAGCTGGGAATCAGAAGAAGCCATTATGGTAAATTGGAAGTTGGAGGAAGTTACTAGAATAAAGCTCATTATCATTAACATTCAAATAAACAAAAGATGGTCTACAGTTTGATTAAATTGAGAAAATTATTTGAACTATAAAGAGCATATTTACTCTCTGCCATTGGAGAAAATAGAGAAATTATTTTTGGTTTTAAAATATTACAGTGATTCAGGTTTCTTCATTTTATGTGAAAACAATTGCACTTTGATTAATTCTTGTACTTTTAAAGAAACAGAGATTTTGCATTTGGAAATTGGAGAATCTTTAATATTCAAGTAGAAAAATATCTTCTAAAATAGATCAATGAATGTGAGTCATCATAAGTTAACCACTTAATGTGATATAAATGATTTCAGGTTTCTAAATTGAGTCAAGTCAATGGCCCCAGAAAATCAACCAATCAAAACAAAAACAAGAATCTACTTCTTATATTACATTATACCCATTCAATGAATAAAATACTAGTCAACTAAAAGAACCCCTATTGTATACTCAAATATTATTTGAAATATTCATTTAAAAATTTATTTGAGAGAGAGAGCACAAGCAAGGAGTAGAGGAGGGGAAGAGAGAGAGGGAAAGAATCTCAAGCAGCCTTCTCACTGAGCATAGAGCATGCTGGATCCCATAACCTTGAGATCATGACCTGAGATAAAATCAAGAGTTGATGCTCAACCAACTGAGCCACCCAGGTGCCCAGGAATTATTCACTTGAGACATTTTGAGTACTAAAAGGAATTTGCTTTAAGAAATTCTTTCTTATGATCTTTTTCTAAACTATTTGAAATGGTTCATATGAACCCTTTTCTTGGCCAACCCATGTTCTGTGGTTAATATACTCAAATATCAAGTATAACCAAGAATGTATACGTACCATCGAGTCTGGTCTGGTCTGCTTTGCAGACTCAGCCTTATTTTAAGTGGCACTGGCTGTCAATAGGAAATGCTCAAACAAGCTGAATCTGATCCAGAATCTGTCATGATGCAAAACAACCAGAGAATTCCAAATATGGAAAAGACAAAGAAGAAAAATCAGGAGGCTCTTCTACCTAGCTTTGCCTCTTTCCCCTTTGTATCAAGGCTGTCTCCCCCAAGATGGAACCAATGAGTGTTTTAACGCTTCCACGTGCCGCCGTGAATGTAACTACTCTCAAGGAAGAAGATGAAACAAGATGATCTAGATTCTGGATCAAGTGTGATATTTTCCCCCCAGTACACTGGAGCTAAAATTACCTGGGAACTTCAAAAAATTAATAAAGATTCCAATTCTGGCTTTACATGCTGTTTTAAAAGTTCTAGGGGTTTGTAAGATGTCAGGTTTTGTTCAGAGTGGTCTTTGTTTTTAAGTTTTCTCCAAGTTCTTCTGCTCAGTCAGATCTGGGAACGCCTTGAAAGTATGGAGACATCTTTAAAGTATATGCAAGAATATTCATACTTTTCAAGGGAGAAAATATATTTTTTTAGCAAAGTGTTGCTATACAGAATTTTTATATTATCTTGATGACTTGAGAAGGTATTTTGAGGAGGGGGAACTTCCTGGCATCTCTGAAATTATGATGTGAAGGGAGGTACTTGCTCTGCTTTCTAAAATGTGTGTTCTTGCTTTCACATAGCATGCCTGGACCCTTATTAAATCTTGTATTCAAAAAATAAGTCTGTAAACTGCTTACCATCCCTTGTAGAGGACAGGCTACAAGAAAAACAAAGCTGTTTCGAATGTTAGCTGCATCTCCTCTCTTAGCTCCATGAACTGGGGACAAATATCACACCTCTTGGATCTTTGTTTAGCCACTAAATGCAGATATTCATATGCATCTCATGACATTGTCCCAAGAATAGAGCAAGCTGTTGTAGAATGCTTGGCCTTGTAGCTGTATCATAAATATAACTAGCATTCATTTTTAAAGCATGTACCCTTAGAGCAGTAATCTTTTGAACCAAAGCAGCATCCTCTTTTTCAGTGTTCCCCATCTTGTGTTATTACCCTTTAAAGATGCTGTGAAAAATAAGGCTCTATGAACAAGTTGTTTGGCAAATACTGAAGAACTCATTCTCATTTAAATATTCATAATAAACAGATTAGAAATCTTGAGATGTTTTCATGAAGACAGACTTTATTTAACCCATCATTTCTTAAACATATGTAGCAAGGGGACCCTTATCCACATGGGGTACCTTTTAATATTCTGGAAATAATTTCCCCAAAAATACGCTTAGAGAAAAGATCTTCCTATTATGACTAATGTCTCAACAACACCTATGGTTTTTCTTTTAGGTTAATTGAGACAGGCTAAAATCAGATTTCATGGTATTAAATGTAATTATATGTAGGTATTATTTAGATCCACGTTGTGATCCCTCTAGTATACAGATTACATGTATGGCTATTGTGCAGCCACTTTTCTTTTTTTCCTGTTTGCACGTAGGGGTGAATATATATGGGTGTGTGTTTGCATGAGAATGTGTTTATAAGTGTGTGTGAGATTATATGTGTGTGAATACAGAATTAGGAATTTCTTTATGTAGCTACTGTATCAAGTTGTGAAAGATATATGAAGTGTTCAATAGAGAAGGTACTGCTATGCTGTTTTAATCTTTATCTCATGTGATAAATATAGATTTAGTCAATCTTAGGGAGCCTATTAATTTAAACATCAGATTAGAGCACACATTTAAGATAAAGTCTTTTAAATTCCATTCTTTTAAATTCCCCACATTCTCTTCTGCTCCTCAGAGTTTACCTCCACTGACTAGTATTTTCTCAGATAACCAGTTTATTTATAAAACCCAAAGAACCGAAAATTATGTTGCACACAAAGCAATATTTAGGTTCTTTCAACATTTGAGGCAAAGGAACAAGAGATTTGACTTCCTCCAAGACCAACTTAGGGTCACTGCTTGTTTGTTTTCCTTTACATGGGTACTCTAGCCTTCCTTAACGTCCAATTTGCCTTCAATCAGTAGGTATTTAAACTACAGGAGGAGTGCAGCCAAAATAAGCCATCCTTCTGCCAGTTCCAAAGTCTCCTTTCCTCCCACTCTCTCTGGGTTTCCTCTTATAACTTTACCCTTCGTTTAGTCCATGGAACTTGCCTGGGCCTTCTAAGGGACATTTAATGTTAGCAAGTTATTACTCATTTTAAACAAAGTGGCAGAGTCACCGTTCCTAGAGAAGGCAATTGTTGGCAGAAAAGCAAGAAAAGAACAGAAGAAGAACAAGCCTTCTTCTTACTTTGTCCTTGTTCATAATGGTTTCCTACTGATTCTACTGAAAATTTGGATTGCTAGGGAAAGGATAATCCCTTACCTACTTCCCTTTTAATATAAAGATGGCAGGTAGATAGATAGATGATAGATGGTAGATGATAGATAGATGATGATGATATGATGATGATGATAGATAGATGATAGATAGATAGACAGATAGATAGATGATAGATAGAGTCTGTGTAAATGTGTGTGCACGTGTCTTTTAAAGGATGAATACATATAGTACAGAGAAGGTCAAATTCATAGTCTAAAAAAAATCATTTGGCATGGTTGTTTCTGTCTAAAGCTGTAGAAAGTGCATCTCCCATTTAAGGAAGCTCTGCTCCATGCCCTTGCCTTCCATTCCCTTCCCTAAGCAATATGTCCAGATTTATCCATATTCCAATCTGTCTCCAAAAATCAAGTTCTGCACGTTCTCTTGCCCGAACACAAACTTTAACAGAAAAGGGCTGTTAAACACACAATCTATTAAGTCTCACCAAAGACACTTTAACTTACTTTAATTTAAGCATCTGACTGAAGGTACCTTGGTTTTCCTTTCTGATTTCTGCCCCTCAGCACCCCTTTCGTTTCCCAACTCACCCATGGCAATCATGAACTACAGCATTTAGGAGTGAGAAACTTCCCTAAAGACACATCCAAAAATGATTTTTTCTCATATCAAGAGCCCTTTAAAATTCTTTTTTAAAATAACACTTTGAAAAAAATAACATCTGTTTAAATCCTTTTATCATGATTTAAACACATTTTCAGTTATCACATTTTTTCTTTTTTTTTTCCTTTTTTTTTAAAGTTCTTTTTATACCTGTTACCATGGACACAATGTTGCTTGCCTCAGAGTCTAATTAAAATGGTTACTTGTTCAGCCAGGGAATTAGAGAATAATCACGTGTTGGGGGAGTGGTTTCAAAATCTGAGGAAACTATTGTTTAGCTTCTCTTGATAGAAATGCTTCTCCTCTATCAAAATCTTCTATCCATTTTACTAAGAGTGTTTTGACTAATAAATTCCTAAATAGACCCAACATATACTATTCAGACCTGTAGGCCAGATTTTAATCTTATATGCTTCTGGCCTTTGGGCAGGTTTCCATGGGTTATAAAGCAAGGATCTGGTATATGTATATATGAGTGTGTGGGGGCAGGGAGAGTAAGGACCTTGTCTTGCTAAATTATTGAATACATAATATCTCATCTACTGTAAAATTTAGGAAAAATATTGATGGAGAAATTTCCTAGGTTTCAACCCATCTTCCAATGAAACCACTCTTCTCCTTTTATGTAGTTGATTTCCTTATATTGAAAAGGAAATATATATGGTTGATTTCCTTATACTGTTTTTTTTTGTTGTTATTGTCATTGAGAGAAAAATCAAATACTTTAAAATAGCCAAACTCTTGTTTAAATTTAATTATGATAGTAGGTTTGTCTAATACATCATCAGGCAAACATGCATGCATTTAAAACTGAATAAGCGAGAAAGAATTTATTTTTCTTCTTCAATAACAGCACTTCTAAGAACGCAGTTTTGACAAGGTTGACTACCAGGGTACTTAGAATAGACAATAATAATGCAGAAAGTTACCATGGTTTTCCAACAAGGATATAAATCCAGTGTTAAAAATTTCCAGAGCTGGAGAGATTTTGCTATTTTTACCTTTCACAGTCCACTCACTTTTGCAACTTTTATCATGCACTATCTTAGTGTAGTCTCTATGTTGTTTAGTATCTTATTAGAGATAGCTGAAAGGTGTTCAGAAGATTATTTAATATAAGCTCCCATCTCTTAAAATTAAGCATGAATTTGACCTGATAAAATATTTTGATTATTTTATGTTATGATGTTGTTAAATGAAGTGCATAAAAATATGAGATTCTATTGAACAACAATGCAGTAAGAGTAGTGACAAAGAAACGCAAGGCCAGTTGGAAGTTGACCAGATGGTATGACAGGAAGTTAGAATTCTGGTTCCAATAACTATTAGGCTCTGTGCTGATCCATCATTTGCCCTCCCTAAAAGAAAAGGGTTGGGTCCATAGTCTCTATGTTTCCTTCCACCTCCAACAATCTGTGATAGTTCAAGTTTTCCAGCAGCATTTAAATCATACCTCTTAAACTGCCAGTGATTGAGACTGGCAATTAAGTATCACATTTTCCTGAACCATAGTCTTACTCACAGATTTGGGAAATTAGCTATTGAAAATCCAGAAGGGAATTTTCTGTTTGGAAAGCAAAATGTCCTTTAGTTTTATGATAAAATATGAGACTTCAGACGACTTGTTTGGTTATGGTAGTGGGTTTTCAGTTCTAACCCCCAAATCTCTGAATACCAATTTCTTTGTCATTAAGGTAATAGGCAGAAAATGTTTAAGACTTTTTGGAACTAAGACTGCTTAATACGTAAATAAAAGTTCAAATGAAAGAATTAAATAATTGATAATTATAGGAATTACAAATATAGACATTCAAAAAGACAAGAAATTTAGATAAATTATTTTCTTCTTCGTCAATCCACCTGAGTTATCATAAGGAAGGATAGTCATCTCAGAGTAAAAAATAAGTCAGCACTGGTCTGGAGTCAAGAATGCAGTTATATATGGCACAAGTCTTCTGATTTGTTTTTCCCTTTGCTTAATGACCATATTTATCAGGCAGTGATTTTCATAGAATATATATGTAGCTACAAACTCAGAGTGTCCATGATTGCCTGGATTAATTCTACTCTTTGTTTAGATTATAAATATTTCTGATATTTCTCAGTAGATCTAGGAAAAAAGGAACAACATATTAAACTTACTTTTGCTTTTTTCATAGTCTACATCTTCTAAAAAGTTGGTCCACTCATTTAGTGGACAAAGAACCTCTTCTCCGTTCCACTCTTACAACAAGAAAAAAAAAAAAATTAAAAGACTTTAGCCAGACGGATACAGAAGTAAATAGCCCCCAGGATAATGGGGAATATCATAAAAACCAGAACACATGGCTGAAGTTTGAAAAGGGAAATAGAGGGCAATTTGAGATGACACAGATCTTAGATCATGCAAAGTCTTACAGGTGACTTAAAAGATTTGGTATGTATACTAAGAACAATGGATTCTTCCAGAGGAAAAGAATGGGAAATGTAATGGCATTGTTAAGTTTGTATTTTGAAAATACAACTCTGTCTTCCTGATGAGAATGATCCAGTGGCCTAAGTAAGAGATGGTGGTACTGTGGGGCTAGGAAAGTGGCAGTGATGAAAGAGAAAGCTAAACACATTAAAGAAATATTTAAGAGGTAAAAGTGTCTGGTCTTAATAATATGGTGGGTGAGAATGATGGTAGTGATAACAATGACTCCAAGATTTCTTCTGAAACATATTGGACTATAGTGTTATTCACTATTATAAGGATAAGTTTGGCTTTTGACATGATTAAATTGAGTTCCTTCTGGAACTTGATCAGGAAATTCAAAGAGATGATTAGATATAAAGATCTAAAAAACAGAAGAAAGTTCTAGACAGACATTTGAAGGACATTGGCTTATGGGTAATAACTGAAATACCTTGTCTTGGATGATATTTCCCAGGTGAAAAGAGGGTCCAATACTGAGTCTTGAGAGACCCCAGAAAAACTGAGATAAGCTGTAAAGGAGATGAGGGAAAGTATAGTATAATACAATTAAGAGGAGAAAATAAGCCAGTTTTGGTACAGTTTGCAAATTTTATTCATCTGTTCAATAAATATATATGTCAAGTACTATACTATAATATAATATTACTAGAGGTGCTAGGGATTCAGAAAGAAAAGTAAAACACAGTTTGTGACAACACTGCTTTAATAAAAATCTAAGGATTTCTCTTAAGAGAATCAAGTTAGAAAACAAGAAGGTTGACATCAACTTAATCATATGAAAATACTCATAACATGTCTTATTCTCAGATATATTTTACTTCACAGCACATCTCTATTTTTATGAGAATGCATTATTTGACCAGTAAAGAGAAGACTGTAGTTTAAAAAAATAAAAAATAAAAAATAAACAAAACATTATACTACTTTGACCTTTTCGATATTCTATATTTTGATTGGCTGGATTCGAATATCTCATCATGTCCATCCAAGTAAGGGCAAGACTGTAAACACTATGAACTTGACTAGTCAGCCAATCAAATTATAGAGTGTTGTAAAGGTCAAGGCAATACAATATGCTACTATAATTTACATAACATATGTGCAGCATTACAAGTCCAATATTTCATCCCTCAGACAAGGATTGAGCAAGAACATAAAAAGGGATGACATGAATGCATTTCCTTAACAATACACCCAGAAAAACATCCTTGAGATTTACAAGATAGCTACTAAAGAAGAAAGAAAGAAAGAAAGAAAGAAAGAAAGAAAGAAAGAAAGAGAGAGAAAGAAACTCATTAGAGTTGATTCGAGTCAGATGGTAGGATATAGAAAGTTCTCAGAGACGTTCCAAGAAAGTGGGAGGGAAGCAAGAGATGCATTGATCTGAAAGTCAAGAGACAGATTCTACACTCCTGTTCTGCTACTAACTAGTTACAAGACTTTTAAAGGTTATTGAAATTTAGGGCATTATTATTACTTTTTTTTATCCTTTGAAGGAGAAGTACACTCATAATTACTGATTTCAATAGCATTAGGTGATGGGATCTTTAAAGTATACAGCAGGAAGTAGAAAGCTATCCCTCCCTTCAAAGTGAATGTGATCTCATGGGACATAAGATAAGCAAATAAGCAATGATTTAGGTAGTGATAGAAGAAACATCTTAGCATAGGCCTGCTCACAGTTGGCTCTTGTTCGACAATGCTTCTGTCAGTGTGGAAAGATCTTCATTTATACATAAGATGTCGAGTGTCAGTAGAGTCAATTCCCGAAGACCTAATGGTTGTGGACATTTAAATTCTAGGCCAAAGTAATAGTTCAGGATTCAACAATGAGGTAATAAGAGGCATATTAATGCTAAAAATGACATGATTCACATTATAAACTTCTAAAATCTGTCCATAAAATCTGCCTATTATTTTGGGGGGAAAAGTAGCTGCTACTATTCCATTCTTGTTAACATTTTCTAGACAGAAAGTAATCTGTTGTGATTTTTTTTCCCTCTTGAAATGCAATTATAGATTTTGAAATAAACATTCATTAAAATGTTGAGAAAGTAGAGAACAGCAGTGTACCCAGTATGAGTTTTAAAAACCTGCACTTTCTAGGTCAATCATAGAAATATTAAAGACTAACAAATCAAAAATAATTTGCTACAAGTAACAAGTCAAGTTAGTTATGAGAATGTTAAGTGAATGTTCAGAGGAATAATACATTTTCTTTTAAAAGTAACTCAACTTTGTGAATTTATAATTTCATAAGCCAAATCAAGAGTGAAACCACTGAGCAATAAGTGAAAGAATCCACTTAGCTAATTTTGATCAATCAAAATGATGGGGAAAGGACATTTAAAATTAAACAACTATTTCTAATTGCTGAAAATGACTACCTGGTGGTCAAAAAACATGCTACATACGTTCAATACACAGAATAGGTTTTCAAAAGTACATTCAGAACCTCTTTTGGTCTTTTTACCTTGTATTAATCACTTTAAATATGTATTAAAAGCGGATAAGTAAAATGATCCTTATTTTTATTGTATAGTTAGTTTGTGGTTATTTATTGCTCACCCAAATCACATCTGTTCTTTGGGAATAATCTTGGTATTTCCATCCTCACAACTTCAAAAATCTCTTTCTTTCAAAGGTTCTAGCAAGTATCCAAAATTTCTAAAATATAAAAACTAAAATCATTGAAACAAATGAAGTTTACCTATAATGATATATATGGAAATGCATTTTAAAGGGTATAGAAAATAATCTCTAGGGAATGAATTTTTAACAATTGTTTAAGATGAAGGATTTTTTTGTGATGTTAGCAAAGGTAGTTCCCCAAACTCATATCCTTAGCTCACCCAGTTAATAAAGAATCAGATTAACCCATGTAGAGATGACTAATACATTAAATACTTTTCAAAATATAAGGGACCTTTGAAGTGATTCAATAGAGCAATTATCTTATTTTACAGATGAATACATTGAAGTGGGAGAGGCCATGTGACTTGTTCAAAGTCACACCTCTAATTAGTTGCAGAGCTCAAAAATATTCCAAAAACTTTCCATCTCAATTTTCCCCTGGGTAAAACCAAATGCCTTACAATGGCCTCCAAAACAGTGTCAGTCAAGGTCCTTGTAGAAGTTGATGACACACACAAGAGTTTAACCCGAAGAGAGTTTAATAATGGGACCATTTACAGAGGCGTTGATTAGGGGTAAGGAAACCAATGGTGGAAGTAAAGCATTCAGGAAATAACAGTAATGAGATGCCATGATTGCTCTTAGATTTGAAGGGGAAATGGGAATAAAACACTGTTGCCAGAGTCCAGAGGGAACTTGGGGGCCGTAGACGAAGGACTGTCTGATAGACTATGTAAGTGGATTGCAGTCACTGACAAAATCAACACACCGCAAGAAAAGGTGGGGGGAACGGGAATATTCCATTCTGCCTTTCCTCCAATCTCCTGGTAGTGCTTGTATCTGATGAACTTAAGTCACGGCTGCTTTGAACCTAGAGAAGGCTGTTCACAGAGGTCAGCCTTTGGGGGCTGACAGCATTGCAGAGAAAAGAAAAGGGACCAGGAATGGTAAATGGCATTGGATCATCAGCTTAATAATCCCTACGCCAAATATTATATTTTATCATTTTATAATCTAGCAAGCATGTGTAGAAAAAACCCAACACTATGTCAATCTAATTGATCATTTACTCAGTACTTTGGCACGTGTTGGCTATCAGTGTTTGAGACAAACTTGCAAGTTGGGCATGTTGGTGTCTTCATAAAATTATGATCTCCAGTCCCATCTGGGTACTCAGTGTTGTCTGGAACTCTAGTCGACACTCTGTCCTACTCCTCAGTGACTATTTTCATTCTCCCTCATTCTCATCAGATCTCTGACCAAAGAACTCCCTTTCTCACCAACCAATGACTTTACCACCTTGTTCATAGAGAAAATAGAAGCTATCAGATGGGATGCGTGCTTTTTAGATATTACATCACCATAACATTCACATTTTACCTTTCTTTGCTTCCTCTGCTCCCTTGCAAATCTAGTCTCATTACTTGCACTTTAAATCCTAGCTCTACTGCTTTATTGCCTTCTTTCTTTCTCTCTTCACTTCTCCATCCCTATCTTGAATGTCACCATGCCACTTGCTTCTCACAAGCATTGAAATAAATTCAATCTTGACAATCACTTAAAAAGAAAACTACTGACAACTCTGTTGTTCAGAAAGAGTGATGATACTTATCATAAAAAAAAATGATCTCCAAAATCTCACTGTCTGGGTGTTTTTACACAATAAGAGTTGATTTCTTATCACGACACAGTTCAGTGCAATGAAGCTCCACATAAGGACTTTCCATTCTGTGTTTATTCTACTGTGTAGGGCCGGGAAAAACCCATTCTATCCTGTGCAAGTGGACAGCAGGGAAGAAAATGACTGTGAACGATCTCACGAGAGTACTTAGGAGACAGTCCTGAGATACTGACACCATTTTCACACACATCCCACTGGCCAGACTGTAGTCACATGGAACCACCTAATCACAGAGGAGGCTGTGAGCCAAGACCGGTTTTGTACTGATTTTCTATGGCAGTCGCAACAAATTGCCACAAATTTTATTCCTTAAAACAGCATAGATTTATTATCCTACCATTCTGGTGGTCAGAAGTCCAACCTGGGTTTCATTAGTCTGAAATCAAGATGCTATTAGGGCTGTGTTCCTTTCTGACAGCTCTAGGTATGAATCTATTACCCCGTCCTTTCTGGTTTCTAGACATGACCTAAGCCTTGGCTTGTGACCCCCTTTCACCATTTTCAAAACAAGAACTTTTGCATCTCTCTGACCTTTTTTCTCACTGACCACAGCCAGGAAAGTTGTCTGCTTTTAAGGACTCATGTAATTAGATTGGACTCATCTAGAAAATCCAGGATAATCTCCAATTTCAAGATTTAAATTCTTAATTATGCCTGCAAGCTTGCTCTGTGGAGCACTACTATGCTGTCTACCACACATTTAAAGAACACATTCCATTGAAATTGTCACAATTTGTTTCAAATTTCTCTCTAGTTTCCTTTATAGCCAATCTTCTGAAGTCTTTTTCTATATTCACAGTCTTCATTTCTCTCCTACCCACTTATTTTTTTAATATCTTATTTATTTATTAGAGAGAGAGAGAGAGTGTGGGGGAGGGCATAAGTGGTGGGGAGGCAGAGAGGGAGAGGGATAAGCAGAAAAATCACTGAGTGTGGAGCCCTTTGTGGGCTTGATCCCAGGACCCTGAGATCATGACCTGAGCCCAAAGCAGATACTTAACTGACTGAGCCACTCAGGAGTGCCTCTCCTATTCACTTAGAAAACCTTAGTGAATGGACTATTGTGTGCACACTCCACTGCAATAGTTTCTCCCAGTGTTACCAAGATGTACTTGCTGATTCATCCCAGAGCCATCTTTTTGCTCTTACAGAATACCATTGGGTGTTAATAATGCACCTTACCTGCTGTGCCCTTTTCTCTTGACTTTCCTGTTACCTATCATTGAGCCGTATCTCAGGCTCCATTAAGGATATTGCTTCCTCTATTTATGTTTTAAGTATTTTTTTACTTTTTACTGATACTCTCTTAGGCTCCCATACAGATGGCATATTTCCCAAACTTGACATACAAATAATACACATTTTAATTTTCTACTTGAGACCCATCCACCCTACTCAGCAAGCTGTTTGAGGTCACTCCAGTGGGAGCTTCCTGCACTCCCACTGCATGCTCAATACAAACTTGTCTAGGGACTAAAATCCATTGAACACTTCTAGGGTATGAGCTTTTCATACAAACAATCTCATTTAATATATATATATATTTTTTTAGATTTTATTTATCTATTCATGAGAGACACAGAGAGAGAGAGAGAGGCAGAGACATAGGCAGAGGGAGAAGCAGGCTCCATGCAGGGAGCCCAATATGGGACTCAGTTCCGGGACTCCAGGATCACTCCCTAGCCCAAGGCAGCCACTCAACCGCTGAGCCACCCAGACGTCCCTCTCATTTAATATTCTTAGCAATCCTATGAGGTAGGTACTTTTACTATCCTTATTTCAGAGCAGAATAAATTGAAATCCAGCAGGATTAATGAATTTGCTTAAGGTCAGATAGCTAAAGGATGATTTTGGTGAAGAAGAAATAATGTTCCTAAAGAGAGGGGAGATAATTTATTCTTTGTCAAATTACATGACACATTTTAAAACAGGCCTTTTTAATTAATTAACTAATTAATTAATTATTTTTTGGAAGGGGAGAAGGGAGAGCAGAGAACTCACAATGAGATTTCAGGTAAAAATCTTAACCATCCCCACCTTTGTGCTTCAGTTGACAGCCTGTCTCTAGAAATGCGGTAGATGTAGAGGTAAATACAGTAAGTAATTCTAGCCCCTGCCCTCAGTTTAGTTAGTGACCCCAAGTTGTGTGTTGAATGCACACTCTACGAAAAACATTGTGACTTTAACCTGCCCTCAAGTATGGCTTTGGTGGTAAAAGTCCCCGGCCTGAGTTCTAAATAAACACAAAATATTTTTTTTTTCCGCTTTGCATGGAGTATGGTGATCGAAGTAGAGAGTAAGGTCCTGAAACCTTTGGGCAACCATGTGGAGAGGAAGCACCTGCCAGCCCACCGTGGGCAGTAGCCCGGCACAGCAGGTGTCTGTCTACCTTCTAGGCTCCGCACGACCTGCTCTCTCTCATTTGCACACACTCTCTCTCTCTCTTTGTCTCATTTAGTTTTCCTCATTTCCCCTCTCTTCTCCTCCTGCTATTCCTCTTTCTCTTTTCTCTTGCTTTCTCCCTCTCCTCTCCTGAGATGGAGTTTCAGTTTCGGTTAGCATTTAGAATGAATCTTGCTTGCTCTGATCTGGTTAATCCATTCTGACTGTGAGGTTCATTCGGCAGTAGTATAACTCTTCGGAAAGATTGCAGGATAATGAGGACCAAGTGACCCTGAAAGCTGCGCTGTCAGGGGCTGATGAGCCAACTTGATAACCTAACTTAAATTTAACATTTTAAAAATATGTGCTCCTCATCTGGAAAACATATTAAATTTCTAGTAAGGAGTTTTAATATTTTGGGGTTATGTGTTAGAAGATTTAAGACTTCTTACATATTCCGCTTGAATAGCATGAAAACCCAAACCAAATAAAAAGAATTAAAAACCCCCATTGAATGGTTGAAAGCATGTCTATGACTATGATCTTTCAACAGAGGCATTTGAAGAAGGTATTTCTAAACTGCTCTTGTTATTTGACTCTGACCATTGCAATCAAGGAAGCCATCGCCAAAGCAATAACCCCCCATCTTTATCATGTTTTAGTCTCTTCTTAACCTCTTTCACACTTAGAAAGCATCTTCTTTGCTAATATCTGTCTCCTCCATCTTTATAAGAAGCTCCATGAAAGCACAGAAATGGTTACTTTTCTTCCTATATCCTGGCACATAGCACAGGACCTAACCTATACTGTTAGGTAACCTGCCAATACTCATTCTGAAAGCTTCTTTCAAGAAACTAAATTGAGTATATGTTTTATATCATCACCCTGTTGAGGTCTACATGTGTGAATACAGTGAATGGGAATGAGTGAATGGGGACAACTTCATGAGAGCTCAGAGAGTTTACTAGGAAAACATGATCATTTCAACAGTAGTCAAGACCAAAAATTCTGATTATGTATTTCCTAATATATAACATTTCAGGATTTAAGAACCTTTGCAAATGGCAGATGTTTCCTCTATATTCCTGAAAGCCACTGAGCTTGCCATAGAGAGAAAAGAAATAACTAAAAAAATTCTCCATTTATACACATTCTGCAACTTTATAATTTTATTCCTTCATTCATATATAAATATAGTTTTTAAATGCAAGGTAAAATAGTAGATGGAGGAAATACTCGTAACTTCACTCTTCAAAGGGTGTGATATTTTGGAAACACTATTCTATGTATGATTCTTTTGCTTCTGTGATCCCAAAGATGTAATGTGGTCCTGAATACCCTACCTAGGCTGCTGTCTAGCTCCTTACCTCATTTCACCTGTGTCAGTTTCTCAGACTCCAAGTGCTCCTAATCATCGTAGAACACACATTGGTGCCCAAATAGAATATTCTTTCTTCTAATCTCTGCTAGTTAACTCTTGCTGTTTCTCCATATCTTTTTTTTTTTAAGATTTATTTATTTATTCATTCAGAGAGAGCAAGAGAGAGGCAGAGGGAGAAGCAGGCCCCATGCAGGAAGCCCGATGTGGGACTCGATCCCGGGTCTCCAGGATCACACCCCAGGCTGCAGGAGGCGATAAACCGCTGAGCCACCGGGGCTGCCCTGTTTCTCCATATCTTAATTACTCATAAATGCTGAAGAAATACTTTACTTATCCTTCTTCTCCAGGTCAAATATGTTATGATATGCTCTCACTTTTCTGCACAATTTCTTATTCTAAGCACAATAGCTCTTTCCATTCCTTCTGTGATAATTTGATCAATGTCTGTTTCCACCACTAGTCTGAAAGCTCCATGCAGGCAGAGAGTACTTACAACATGTATTGAAAGAATGCGGAAGTGCAAAACCAGCAGATGATATCTCCTAACTCTACATCTTACTAGGCTTTAAAATCTAGATTTAGTCTATTTAACAGCAACGATTTAAAGTCAAACAAACAAAAACGGTGAGAAAATGGATCATTTATGATAAATGCTTCACATTAGGTCAATATGCAGAGCGTGAATTGTATTTTTTATTTATTCATGAATGTTTGGTACTGCACAAAAATCACAGTGATCTATCTAATATATCTGTTATTCAATTTACCACCTTTTTAAAATCTTTGTTTCTAAAGTTGTCCCATTGCACCCGAACCCCATGCTAACACCTAAAGATTGGAACTAGCAGAAATCAATAATAAGGCATAATTCAGTTATCATATTCACTTGAACTTCTGAATTCATTCATTCATTTATATACTAACACACTCAAAAATTAAATATTTAGCACCTAGGATACAACATACCATATGGATAGCAAGAATGTCTTGATATACTAAGCACATAAAAAGTTCTTATTTTTCACCACTCCTTGATTTAACTTAGAACTTAAGATAATCGCATAAATAGTTGCAACAAAGCCAGTGTGATGAGTCATGCTAGCTGCTTAAACTAAGCATGAGAATTTCAGAAGCAGGGATCATTGCTCGTAGGGACTTTGGAAAGAGATGTCAAGATGGTAATGTTTGCATTGTCCACTATGGAACTGGAGACGTTTTGCGGGATTAAAAAAAATTCAGGCAGAGAGTATGACATTAACCAAAGGGAGGAGGCCAGAGGTCTCAATGGGCAGCATGAGGAATCCAGTTGAACTGATGAGTAACAATCCAGAGCAATTGAAGGTAACACTGGAGAGGAAGACTGACTCATGTGCCAAAGGTCTTGCATTAAGGTGACTAGACACTTTGTGTTGCCCATACATCCTACCTGGTTTCGTTTTTGAAAATGTTATTCCCAAAATAGTTATAAATAGAACTCCTTTATATGTCTACCAAATATTAGAACCAATTTATCAATCAGTCAATTAATACTTTAAAGCTTACGTGCTTTTATAACTTTAGCATCCCATTTGACTCGTAGATCTGTCTCTACTTAGAAAACAAATCATAAAACTCTACTAGCAAAGATGTTTCTATAGTTGCTTCTTAGGAGTGAGACAATGAGAAAAAAACCTCTGTAAGTCTGTTTCCTGATGGGTTAATATCTTATACCTGCATCTTGGATATTAAATATAAAATGTATGGAACATAGCTGTACTCAACATATGCTAGTTTTCTGATTCTTTTCATTAAAAAACCACTCTAAGTTCCTCTTACCAAATGTTTCTCAAATTCAGAAATATAGTCATTTAATACATAGCATATTTTTCTAAATAATGGTATTTATAGCTGCATTTATAGAAATGGAATTCTGAGTTTATAAAAATGGAATTCCATGATCAAATCCACTTAGATAAAAGTGCATTTCATCGTGCTTTTTGTTATGGCATGATGTTTGGGCCCACCTCCACCCCCAAATTCGTATGTTGAAGCCCTAACCCTGAATGTGCTGGTATCTGGAGGTGAGGCATTTGAGAGGGAATTAAGGTTAGATTATGTCATGAGGGTGGGATCCTCATAATGGAATGACTGTTTTTATAGGCAGGGCAAGAGGGGGATCTCTGAGAAAAGGCCATGTGAGCACACAATGAGGAGACAGCAGTCTGCAAGCCAGGAATCTGCCCACATCTTGATCTTGCTCTTCCAAGCCTCCAGAGCTGTGAGAAATAAATGTGTGTTGTTTAACCCACACAGTACAGTCTACGGTATTTTTGTTATAGCAGCTAGAGCTGACTAAGACAATCTTGGATAAACTTACTAAAGATTCACAATAAGCATTACCCAGGCTTTGAAGTGTTCAGAAATAAATTTATTTAAACTTTGGTAACTCCATCTGCCAAATCTATTAGATCATGGAACTCTTTTGCCAAGTAGAATAAAAAGACATCATGTAGGAAAAAACGTATCCCAAATTATTGTGGGAACTATTGTGAGACTTATTCCAATGTTGACTCCTATTAGTATAAATAACCAGTTAATTGGAGATATTAGTCAGGAGTCATGAATGCAAGTGATTAGGATTTTATTTGTCTGTATTCTACGTAGCTGAGTGGTTTTTGTGGAGTAGGATAAATGGGATAATTCATCCCTAGACTTTAGGGACCATAATACAATGAACCTGAACTCAAGCGCATTCAAAGTACAGTTTATCACGCCCCTTGTTGTTAAGGAGGTGAATATATAAAAATACTCCAGAACTGATAGCTCTTTTCATTTCTCCCAGCTATTTAAAGAAATAAAATTTCCAATTGCCCCTCACAGCCTATTCTGGGGTATCCCTTTCCAGAGCAGTCCTCAATTGAGATGTTTTTGCTAAAGGTTCAACTCAACTCTACCGCTTTTATTCGAGTGCGTTCCTTTGTGTTTGGTCTGTCACAGACACCCAGAACAACTGCTGAGCATCCTTCTCATAAATGTTTCATATACTTGACGACAGTATTTATCCCTTAGTTTCCGCATGTTTGGATTTTATTCAATATCTTTTTGGTTGATGTGGAGGAAAGGGAGATGGCACTTATGTTTCATACTCCACATTGCTGCCAGCTCTATCGAAAACACAAATTGATAATGTCAGTCCCTGCTTAAAATCCTCTAGTGATTTCCCACTGACTCCAAAGTTAAAGACAACCTTCATAACATAGGCCAAGAGATCTTTCATCTGGCCTTTGCTTGACATTCTACCTGAATTCTTAATAATAATCTACTTCCACTCCAATCCCACACCAGAAGAATTTGTGAGATAGGCCATACTGTTTACATCTTTATCCTTTCATGGGATGCTGTTTTCTCTACCTAGAATGCACCCCCCCACCCCCACCACCGTCGCCTTCTTTAATTTAATGATTACCCATGCTAGAAGACGTGGCTTAAATTACAGTCAAGTGAAATGTTTTTTGTTCCCACCAGGCAGAGGCGTTCACTCCCTTTATGCTGCCCCATGTCTGAGCCGATTTCTTTCACTGACCTTATAACCTTGAAGTATAATAATGCATTCACCTGCATTTTTCCTCTACTGCACACTGACGATGTTGACAACAGGGTATGCTTAACTCACACGTTCAGAATGATAGCTGATGAAGAGGAAGGGGTTGTTTTTCTCTTGAAACCAGAATTCCAGGGATAGGTAGTCCAGGGTGAGTACTGCAGCTCAATGACACCAGTAGGGAGTGAACCTATCCCATCAGCCTTTAGGTCTCCATCGTTATCTTAATTGCCTAATAGGCACAAGATGGCTTCTTTGCTCCCAGATATCACATCCACAGACTTGGCAAGAAAAAGGAAGGGAAACAAAGCAAGAAGGTCCTGGAGTTGGCAACACAGTTTCCTAAAAAAATGTACAAGCCTCCCACTTACATCTTTTTGCCCCAATTGGATTATGATCCCCTTATTACACTAGAATTAGGGATGGCATGTATGTTGGATGGATATATTTTTCCCCTTAAGAAAGTAAAGGTGTGAGTAGCAAAGAAGAAAGGCAGATGATGTAGGTCTCTAGCAGGGTTTGCTACAGAGATTCCATCTTCAGTGCCCTGATTTATACTTACCTCTACTCTGTGCTCAATGATTATTAGAGGAATAAGACACAAAATGACCAAAATCTAGTTTGTTTGTTTGTTTTAAATTATATACTTCTTAATTTGATATTCCCTAAAGTGTATGTCTGCTTTCTACCAAGGGCTCATCATTTTGAAGTGATAGTTTCTGACTTTGCTTTTTCCTTTTATAGAATTTTAGTAAGATAAAAGGCATTCTCCTTGTTTTAGACTTCCCTTGTCTTAACCTTACAGAGTGAAAACTTTGAACAAAGAAATCGCCCGTGCAACCACAATTAAAAATATTAATTCTAAACTTTTATTGAAGGAATTCATTTTTG
The DNA here is from genome assembly GCF_018345385.1 of Vulpes lagopus. Taxonomy (NCBI): domain Eukaryota; kingdom Metazoa; phylum Chordata; class Mammalia; order Carnivora; family Canidae; genus Vulpes; species Vulpes lagopus. The sequence goes on along the minus strand of NC_054847.1, from coordinate 27,399,899 downwards.
TCACTTAATGAATGGGCACCGATATAGTCATATGACAAAAAAAAATAATTTTGGGGATTCGAAGCTGTTTTATAGAACATATTTTTCTTTTTTGTTTAATATCACTTCTTGTAATTAAAATGAAAAGGGAAAGCATAAGTGTACTTTAAGATACACCCATTTAGTTAAATTCAGTACTTGGGTAGGCCAAAAATACAGGTGAATTTTTTTTTATTCTGCTCCCCATCTCCATTTTTTTCTAGCAACTCTCCAAAATCCCATTTATTTATTCATTTTTTCAAAAAAAAAGTGTTTGCTAAACATCTACTACATGCTGTCACTGTTCTAAATATTTATGAATATTTATGAATATATTATATATTTATGAATAAACTATATGAGATAACTGTATTTTAGATCATCTTTATATAAACAAACTCTTGTCTAAGTTGCTTGGACTTTCCTTATTACATAACTCAATGATCAATTATCTGTCCTCATGCCATTTGAACTGTCAGGAATATTTTGACACTTTTGACCACTACTTCCATCTTAAAACACCCTCTATATGTGGCTTCCAGGCCACTACTTTCCCTTGAAGTCATCATGTTTATATCTTCTCAGTCTCATTTTTCAGTTATTTCTCAGCTCCCCATGCCCAAAATAAATAGTAGAGGCATATAAGACTCAACTCTGAGATCTTTTTTTTCCCCCTCATCTATTCAGTTTTTTTTAGATGAGTTTATCTAATCTTAAGGCTTTAGGTAATCTCTACATGCCAACAATTTCACAAATTATATCTTATCTTAATTCTGGTTTTATATATCCAAATGTCTACCTAACATATCTATTTGATGCTAAGGGGACATATCAAATCTAACATGTAAAATCACAGTCCTGATCCCTGTTCATCTATCCTCAAATCTGCTTTTCCCAAATCTACTTTTTCCATAGTGGTTCTCATCTCAGTAAATGGCAATTCAATGTTTTTGGTTGTACAAGCTTAAACGCATAGTCTCTCTACCTAGTCTTTTCTTTCTATCATACTCACCTTCATCCATCAGCAAATCCTATTGGCCTAAACTTTAAATATTCAAATCTAACCATTTCTCACTATGTCCATTACTACCAAACTGGTCTAAGCCATCAATATCATTTGCCTGCACAGTTATATATTTGTCTGTGTAATACATTTGCACAAGTTGTCTAATTGGTCTCCCTGATGGAAACATCACCCACCATAACGTGATCTCAACACGGCAATCAGAGTAATACCAGTACAAATGACTCAGATGCTACTCATTGTTTTAAAACTCTTTGATAACTTTCCTCTCATGCATAGGAAAAGCCAAAGCCCTTATAATGCCCTATGTGTTAGAATGATTTTTATTTTTTTTAAGATTTATTCACTTATTTTTAGAAGGGTGAGGGGCAAAGAGAGAGGGAGAAAGAGTCTTAAACAGACTCTATACTGAGTGCAAACCCAGATGCAGGGCTCAATCTCATGACCTGAGCAAAACCAATAGTTAGACACTTAACCAACTGTGCCACCTGTTATATTTCTAACTTCACCTGCTATGATGACTCTTATCTTGCTGCAGGGACACTGGCTTCTTTCTTATGTCCTGGCCTTTAGGATTCCAAGACTCCTCACTTCAAAGCCCTTTTACTTTCTGTTCCTCCCCCCCCCCCCGAAATATGTAACTATCTACCTGGTTTCCTTCTTGATTTTCTACAATTCTTTGCTCAAATGACACCTTCTCAGTGATAACCCTTATAAAATTACCAATGACCACCTCATCCTGAACTTGGCACTCTTCATACTTATTTTGGGTTGTTTTCCCCTATTACATTTATTTATTTGTTTATTTATTTATGACTTTATTTATTTATTCATGAGAAAACAGAGAGAGAGACAGAGGCAGAGGGAGATGCAGGCTCCCTATGGGGAGCCTGATGTGGGACTCGACCCCAGGACCCCGGGATCATGATCTGAACCAAAGGCAGATGCTCAACCACTGAGCCCCTCAGGTGCCTCTTCTCTACTACATTTATTAAAACCCAAACAACAAACCAAACGTATATTTATGGTTGCTTTTACTTGTCTGTCTAGCCATTTTAGATGTCAATTTCATGATGGCGGTAACTTGTCTGTTTTGTTTATTGCTATATCCTCACAGCTAGAATGGTGCTCTGCATATAATAGAAACTCAGTAATTTTTTAAAATAAGAATAGATGAATAAACCAAAGCATAATATATAAATAACACTATAATATGTTCTTAACAAAAAAAAAAAAAAAAACATTCAGTCTTCTACATTATGAGTACTAGATTTTTGCCCATAAAATGATTCAAATAAAAAAACATCAAGAAGTCTTTAAATTCAGATGTCTAATAAAGCTTACAGTCTACCTTTCTCTTTTAATAAATGACTAGGACTCAGGTATACAATAGCATACAAAAATAGAAACTGTATCTATCAATAATCAAAAGAGGACAATCAAAGAAACATGTGCTGACTAAATATGTCTTTTCTCCTTATGGTGTCTATCACAGCTTAAATACTACTTTAGTTTCTATGGTCTCATAGGTTATAATTTTCTTTTTATTAGAATAAGAATGTTTTAAATGGCTCCTTTTATGTGATGAGAAGGTATTTGCTGATCATTTAAAATAGCTTACAAAGATAAATATATGTTAAATGGTTTTCTATTTAAAACTTAGAAATAACCCTCAAAGACCAGACAGTAATTACTCTTAATAACAAATTAAACTATTACCTGCTAATATTTTCTGGTTTTTAGTCTGAAGATGGTCATAATGAAAAAAAAATCAGAAAAAGAAGTATCTTCAAAACTGCCAATTTGCATGTTTTGGTAAAGAAATTGCATTTTTAACATTTAGGGAACAAAATTGCATTAAATGAAATAGGGTGAAAGCCACTTATGTTTCTAGTCATTCTTTTTAAAATGTAATGATGGTGGATACATGCTGGTGGGTCCATCTTCACACAGAAAACAGAATTGTACGTGAGGGACTTCACAATGACCTTTCCTTTTTTCCGTCTCAAATGTGCTCCCCCTGAAACAATTCAACCTACACAGAATTGTGAAAATATGCTTCTAATCCTTCCACTTTGTTCATTTTTGTAAATTGTGATAATTTTTGTAAATTTCTTTCCCTTTGCCTTACATTTAAAATCCCTTCAGGTTTTTCTCATTCCACTGATTTGTCAGTAACACTCACAAGTAGTGGAACAAATGTGACAAGGAAAAAACAATTGGTCAGGGCAACCTCTCAACTTCCATTTGTGAATGGAGCCTCGTAATGCTGGTGATGTGGGGTACAGCATGCTCTCTGAGCTTTCCTGAAATATGTTCTCTCCACTGCAGCTAGCAATCATATTGACAGACAGATAGACAGAAAAAGAAAAGATCCCAAAAGTTAGTTTACTCTGGATGCAAAGTTCAGACATTTCAAAAAGTGTTTTATTTTTATTGCTTTTAACTCCTTCTGAAATATCTTAAACTTATACATCTATAGGTTAAAAAAAAGAAATGATCAACTTCCATGTAACATGAAATAATTGTAGGAGATTTAACATCTGGCTGAAAGATTATTTTACACAAAAATATGGAAAGTCTCATTGTGATCAATGAATTCTTTGACATAGAGTCTCAGTGGGGTACATGGTGAAAGCTGAGAGGCGGAGCAGAGAGGTTTATTGACGTGGTGAGTGAGGAATACATCTAGACCAATAAAGCAAGAGGTTTCAACCACTGAAAGTCCAAGAAGCATTTCCAGCTGGCTATCGTGTGACTTTATAACTGAATTATCAAAAGATGGACAGACTTGCTCAGGTAGAAATGACCTCTCCTCCTCAATGTTAGAAACAAAACCACTCTGGCTTAGAGATTTTCAGCAGAATCCAGCAACAAAAAAGACAATTATCTGTTGAGCCCACGAATTGGGAAAAGATGAGAAAATTTTAATGTTATGTACTTCTGAATATCTATATTTGGTATACAAGTAAAAATAAATAGATAATCGTCCCAATTATTTGCTCAGAAAATACTCATCATCAGACTGGTCCATATTGTAAGGTCCTTGATGGGTTTCCTATTCCTTCTGGAAAGTATAAAGCCAACTCTTCTCCTGACACTATTTTAAGGCCCTTTCTTCTGAAAGTAGGTATCTTTTTTACAGCCTTTCTTACAGCCGTGTCCTCCTTACAAACAACAACTTATTTTAAAATAAATTGTGAATTTAGTTAAAACAAGATTTGCCCATTGAGACACCTAAAAGTCCTGGAAAGTCTGACTTTTCCCTAGTTCATAACTAAGCCTGAGAAACAATGGAACCATCAGTTTTTTTTTTAAAGGAAATATTTTATTTATTTATTCGTGAGAGACACAGAGAGAGAGGCAGAGACACAGGTAGAGGGAGAAGCAGGCTCCCTGCAGGGAGATCCATGCGGAACTCAATCCCAGGACCCCAGGTATCATGCCCTGAGCCAAAGGCAGTGCTAAACCACTGAGCCACTCAGGCGTCCCAAGTTCTCAGTTTTCTGAGAGTGAAGACTATGTTTTCTGGTCTATAATCTGCTCACACAGTTATACAAGGTGACACACACATTCTTGAAAATTGTAGTTGAGAACTAATTGATTCCAGAATAGCCACATAAAATAAACTTCTTCTAGGACAGTAAGGTTACAAAGTCTGGAATAAAGCAAAATCTCTTTCTTTTCCAGTAAGATCAACACCTGCAGAGCTGGACTCAAAGTTTGCAAGATGTTGGAATAGATATCAGAAGGTCTTTTTCTAGCTCAAATATCTTGAATTTGTATTTCCAGGCTGCCGACAGGATTGAGGTTGGATTTTACATGGTTTCAGGAAGTCAAGACTTCTCCAATATTCCTTCTCTTCCAGACTTCCCTTGACCATTCTCTTACAACTAAAGCTACTTAATAAGGTAGAGCTTTGCGCCATTAGAGGTAAGGCTTAAATGAAAATGCAACTAAAGAGTCTGTTTTCATAAAACCACCCCATCTCATAGAAGATAAATTAGGCATTTTCTAGGAAGACATGCTAATGGGAGACAAGGAAAGTCAGCATATAGATTTCTAGAGAAAGCATGACACATTATGTAGGGTATTTTGCATTTGATGCAACTCTTCTTTCCTTGAATCCCCACTGTAGCCTAGCAGTCGGCTTGAAATCAGTTGGAATAACCTCCCACAGAAGAGAGTCCTGATCTTTAAGGAATCTTAACTCTGAACGGAAATACAAATGTCAAAAAAGGAACAATTTAAATCACAGAATAAGCATAACCTTGGTTGTATTTGATTCAGTTTTATCTATTTACAAATGTGGAAACCAAGGCTTAGGAAGTTAATGACTTCCTCAAGAAGCCAAATAAAGATGAACCTGGGTTTCATGCTCAGACAGACCAGACCAGGAAAAAAAATACACAATAATGAATAGATAATTATTTTATTCACTCTGAGTTTTCAAAATATATTTACACACAGACACACACACACACACACACACACACACACACACAATTTTTCCCTTTATGATAGTGCTTTGGTGCACTAGTTATCTGACCACTAAAAAATAATTAATATTTTACAAAATGTTCTCCACATTCTCTGTGCCCTAGAAATAACTGTGCTGAATACATTAGTGAATACCTAAGTTAGTGAACTTGGAGAATAAAATATTTTTCCCACATAACAGATCAAATAATCATTTTAAATTTCAAGCTGTATAAAATGTATTTTTTTGTTTGTTTGTTTATGATAGTCACAGAGAGAGAGAGAGAGGCAGAGACACAGGCAGAGGGAGAAGCAGGCTCCATGCACCGGGAGCCCGACGTGGGATTCGATCCCGGGTCTCCAGGATCGCGCCCTGGGCCAAAGGCAGGCGCCAAACCACTGCGCCACCCAGGGATCCCCAAAATGTATTTTTTTAAAGATTTTTTTTATTTATTCATGAGAGACACAGGGAGAGAGGCAGAGACAGAAGCAGAGGGAGAAGCAGATTCCCTGTGAGGAGCCCAATGCAGGACTCATCTCAAAACCCCGGTATCATGACCTGAACTGAAGGCAGACGCTCAATCACTGAGCCACCCTGGCACCCCTATAACGTGTATTTTTGATAGCCGATCATATTGGACAACAGGACTTGCATTCTTATCATTATATATGAATATAATAATATTTTTGAATATTTAATTTTGAATATATAATTTTTTGTGTCCTCAACTATTAAATGTGTGTTAACCACCTTATTATACATGTTTACACTGAAAATAGAGAGAGAAAAGATATACAATGTCCCTTGGCAAATGATGAAATGTTGCAAAATAAAAAAAAAGGGGGACAATGTACATTTCAGCTTCCTAAAACTATCTATGTGACCCTGAAATGCATGTCAGGTTAAATCATTTTGTTTTATACTTTCTCTTCTTTCACTTTGACCATCCACCTTGTTGCCCATAAGTGTGTTTTTGAGTGGAAAAGGAAACGCTCTCTTCCTAATTTTGAGAGGAAAATAGATGGGAAATAACAGAAGGGCATTTTTCTTCCGTGACTAGACATTCAGCGAACAAGCAGGTTGTTTTGACAGATGAGCTAAAGGTCTGTCCATCATAGACGTGGGAGGTCCTCACTCCTCTGACTGCTGAAGGAAAAATGCTGAAAAACAGCCAATGTGTAGATTGATCGAGAGAAAACATAGGCAAAATTATTCAAGAAAATAAGACTAGAATAAAGACTGCCGGTGATAAAATAAATGATGTTCTATGTGAATAAATGTGTGCTTACATAATTCTATTATTTATGATCCTTCTTTGGAGAATACTTACTATGTTTCAGTCTGTTTGTTCTCACATAAAGCATGCACCTGGTTATAAACTTGGCCGGAGTCATAATGATATCCCAAACCCTTGGGGCTGTTCTCACCCTTCCTCTCACCATGACTTTGGCTTTGGCCATATCCTATTCATTTCTCCTGATCTCCCTCTCTCACATCTTTTTTTGCTCTACTTCCTCAATGCACTATTGAATAGAACCCCTCAGCTATTTGATTTTGGGAAAATAAACACTTGTTTCTATGCGTGTGTAAAATGGGTTTAGTAAAAAACTTCTCTACTGATTTTGGAGGCTACCTTTTTTATTCCCCAGCTTTACTGAGATATATTTAATAAATACAATTGTAAGATAGTACAAGTATACAATGTTATGACTTGATATATATACACAAGGATGTGAAAAAAATTCCTCCCATTGAGTTAAATAACAAATCTGTCACCTCACGTATTTACCTTTTTGCGTGTTTATATTTATACAGTTATATTATCTTAGCAAATCTCACAATAGAATATTTACTAGTTACTACCATATTATACATTAGGACCTCAGAACTTACCCTATAATTGAAAGTGTGCACCCTTTTACTAGCGTCTCCTTATTTTCCCCATCACTTAATGTCTATTTCTATGAGTTTGGTCTTTTTTTTTTTAATTCCATATATGATACCATGCAGTATTTGTCTTTCTCTATCTGACTTCCCCTCACTTGGCACAGTATCCTCTAGGTCCATCCATGTTGTAAATGACAGAATTTCCTTCTAGTTAAAGGCTGAAAAATCCACTTTTTAATGCACATCACATTTTCTCAACTTATTCATCTATTGATAGACACTTAGGGTGTTTCCATACCTTGGCTATTGTGAATAATGCTACTGTGAACATGAGAGTACAGATATCTTTTTGAGATAATGATTTAATTTCCTTTGACTATACCCCCAGAAGTAAGGTTGCTAGTTAATATGGTAGTTTTATTTTTAATTTCTTAAGGAACCTACATACGGTATTTCATGGGGCCTGTACCAGTTTGTATTTCCACCAACAGTGTATATGGGCTCCCTTTCCTTCATATCCCTGCAAATATTTTATAATAGACATCCTAGCAGGTGTGTTTCTATAGACAAATGAGATATAAGAAAGATAAACTAAGAAAATAATTGTATTTACAACTGCATCAAAAAGAATAAAATGCTCAGGAATAAACTTAACCAAGGAGGTTAAAGATATGTACACTGAAAATTGATGAAAGAAATTGAAGAAGACACAACTAAATGGAGAGGTAGTCTGTGTCCATGGATTACAATAATTAATATTGTTAAAGTATCCATGCTACCTAAAGCAATCTAGAGCATCATTGCAATCCCTATCAAAATTCCAATGTCATTTTTCACAAAAATAGAACAAATAATCCTAAAATGTGTGTGGAACCACAAAAGAGCCCAATTAGCCAAAGTAATCTTGAGAAAGAAGAACAAAGCTGGAGGCATCGCATCTTCTGATCTCAAAACATATTGCAAAGCTATGGTAATCAAGAGTATGATACTGGCAAAAAAAACCAGACACATGAATCAATACAACAGAATAGAGAGCTCAGAAATAAACCCAAACTGACCCATATGGTCAATTAATTTATGACAAAGGAGAAAAGATTATCCAATGAGGGAAAAGAACAGTCTCTTCAATAAACAGTCCTGAGAAAACTGGACAACTACACACAAAAGAGTGAATCTGGACCACTATGTTACACCATACATAAAAATCAACTCAAAATGGTTTAAAGACTTGAACTTAAGACCTGAAACCATAGAACTACCAGAGAAAAACACGGTTGTTAAGCTCTTTGACATCAGTCTTAGCAATGATTTTTTGGATTTGATAACAAAAGCAAAGGCAACAAAACAAAAATAAATTACTGGAACTATGTCAAAATAAAGAGTTTTTGCACAGCAAAGGAACCCATCAACAAAATGAAAAGGCAGCCTCTGGAATGGGAAAAAAAAAATATTTGCAAACTTCATATCCAATAATAGGTTAATATCCAAAATGCAGATGCACCTTAACAGCAGCAACAGCAACAACAAATTTAAAAATGGGCAAAGGACCTGAATGGACATTTTTCCAAAGAAAATATGCAAATGGTAACAGACACAAGAAAGGGTGCTCAGCATTGCTAATCATCAGGGAAATACACACCAAAACCGTGATGAGACAATATCACCTCTCACCTAAGATATCCATTATCAGAGTGATGAGAGGCTATTGCAAGAAATACTTCAAAGGACTGGAGGTGCCTAAAGGAGAGTAAAATATTGTATTATAAGAAATACTTATTCTTTTAGCCTGTTATTTGGCAATAAGAAAGATGGTACTGTATCACCAAGGCAGGTATTTCCATGCTTGTTAAAAGTGAATACTTGTCCTATCTGAAATGAAGAATTAGAATTGGAGGTGCAGTTAGTGGCTGGAGGAGAGAGAAGTTTACAAGTTGCATTTCGGTTAGGTCTTGGGTTTGTACTCATTGATCAATCTCTAACCAAATGAGTGAATTGGCAATAAAATAAAAGCAGTGTTAACATCTTTACATCATGTATAATGTACCAAGAAGAGAGAGGTGTGGTGACTTGCTCGGAGCTATATTTATGGGAGAACCATTATTGTTAATGAAATACACAAGCAAGTGAAATGACTAGAACCTTCAAAAATATTTGAACACATAGAGGGTTTTTCAGGTCTTTTATCTGTTGCCCTTATTAGAAGTCCAATTAAAATTGGCTTTATTTATTCAGTTTTTTTAAGAAATGAGTTGGTTCTTCTAACTTTGATTTCATTGTTAAGTATTGCCAGATCCAGGGCCCAAATTAATATTTGCAGTATATGAATTTACTCTTATGTAGGTTTTACATAGGTTACTTTTTGTTCAAGAATTATGTGCTTTGTCACAGGTAACAAAACCTGTGAAAGTTTAACAAGTATGGCTTTTCCCAGATAATTTAGGCTTGATTCTCAGTAACGACTCCACTGGTTGCTTTGGGTTATGCCCAATCTTGACCAAATTAGAGTGGCCAACTAATTTGTATCCCCCGATTGGCTGAGCCAGATTCAAATGCCTATTACTGGAGCAGTGAGGGCATCCTGCTGCAAATAAGCATACCAAGAAGGGAGACTGATGGTTCCCAGAAATCTGCCTGTCCCGTGTTAATTGCAAAACTGATGATTTCCCAGCTCTAACCACCACCAGGATCTCTAAGTTTGGGGGATGCTTAAGTGGAATTTTCATCGTAAGGAGAGGAAAAGAGTTATTTGAGTTGGTGGATTTCGACTTTGCACACCAATATTTATTTATTTTTAATATTCCTTAAGAAGGCCAACTCTAGATGAATAATTAACCCTAAAAAAACTACATAATTGATTGTAATTCTTTAAATGTAAGGTTAAATTATTTAAATGCAATGAATGTTGTTACCTACAATTTTTGAGTTAGTCTTTAGGGATCCTTAAAACACTCATCCTAGATTTATACACATGGTAGTTAATCAATGGATGTTAAATCTGTTGGAGTCATTTTCTCCAGCCATATATCTGCTGGGAATTGTTAAAGAAATAGCTATGTATCTGTATGTAACTCGAAAAGAACAGTAAAAAAGGGAAGGGAAGAGAAGGAAAAAGGAAAGAAAAGGAAGGAAAAGAGAAAAGAAAGGAAAATGAAAGAAAAAGGAAGAAAAGAGAAAAAAAGAAAAAGAAAAGCTATTTTCCCTCAAATACCTATTAAGAAATGAAGGCAAGTCCTAAAGGATGAGAAGTTTCTATCCTCCTCATGGGGTATATTTAGAACTATGGCCATGACTCATTAACAGATTACAATCAATTCCATGGCCATAACAATAGCTTAAAATACCAAAACAATGAAATAGAACTCAACAGAAGAAAACTGGTCCTTCACAGGGGCTACATATTGTTTCATGAGACTTTAGTTCCTTTGTTGTTTGTATGTCTGTGTATATACTAGGCCTCACTGCAAACATGTCTCCTTCATTTCATATCAAGAAAGTTTGAAAAACGCCACCCTCAGAGTGATGGTATGTGTTTGCTTTGTCAGTGTCCATGGTTTATGTTGTCAGCTGGTAGCACAATCAGAGAGCAACATTGACACCTAACATATAACCATATTTGGCAGATGAAGACCTTGGAGAGCATGTGCCACATATGAATCCAGCCTAGGCAGGTTTTCAATTTGTCCATAATGTGCTCATTGGTTTGGAACTCTGTGGATGTACGTGTCCTTTGGTATGGATGGATTTGTGTGATTTCTTGTCAAATCAATGTTTATTGACTAAAATCTATTTTGTTGTTTTGTCCCAGAAATCTATATTGGCACCATTCCCTGTGGATATTTGGCTAGTCAGTGGCAACCAGAGATGCCAGCTAGAGTTTTTACTGTTTTTATGGTGCCAGCTGCTTTCTTGGCTTGGGTTTCTTTTGTTCAGATTGTAAATGAGGGCAAGACACCCAAATCCACCCCAGTGTGCTCAGTGGGAAATGACAGGAGCCCAGTAGCTCAAGGCTAAGCAGCAGGAGCTTTCATGAATGAGGGGTCAGATATAGTGGTGGCTGTAAACGTGGAACTGTGCTAATGGATGTCACGCATAAACATACTGGAGAAGTATGTATTCGAATGTGTATATGTCTGTGTATGTTTTTGGGAGAGATTTTTTTTCTTTTAATTTTATTGGAATGTCACTATTTTTAACTAAATGAGATGATTGATTTTGTGAAATATGTAAGAAAGTCAAAATACAGGGGAAAAAAGTCTCTTCTCACAGTTACAGTTTTAAGTATGCAATTTTAAAAAAAGTATTCACAAACAGATTATATTAATAGATCATCCAGGATCCTGTTTTCTTCTATTCCTAGTGTATGCACTTTGGCCATTCTAAGATTCTTTAGGATTTTTGCCAGATGTACAATGAAGGAAACAGAAAAACATGAAATTTAAATCCCTCAGATGATATGATTTATTTGCGGCTCTTATAAAATTTGGAGGGATGGTGACTGATGTAGGTCTATAATGAAAAATTTGAATTATCTGTGTGCTTAATGATATGGGCTTTCAGATTCAGATTATCACAAGTAATTGAGATATAGATGAAGCACACAGGATGTCCCTTAGAGATGAGTGGGACAGGAAGGCTTTGGGGCAGAGCTAAAGGATTTTTTATACACATGTGAATAGTTCCAATTATTTTTCAAAAAATAAAAATAAATAAAAATAAATGTCTTTCAATGTATTCCTCTACAATAGTAAATGGTGAAAATGTGAGAAATGAGACATTATTTCCATGAGTTATGTTGCTGGTGACAAGAGATTAAAAACAGAAAGTTACCAGTTTATGTCCTGATTTCTAAGCTACATTTCTTCTGTCAATGACTAACTAATATCTTGACCCCAACACCAGAATTTCCACGTTGATTTATATTTCAAGCCCCAATTATGTTAGTTTTTGCTATTCTGGCCACCCAGGTAGTCTCTGCAAGAAAAAGGCTGAAAGGTTAATGAAATCTAATGGGGGTCCCCTGAAGCCACAGTTCTAAGTGCAGACACAGTTGTTAATCCACCAGCAGCCAGGCTCCTACCACCTCACCACCAACAACCTCCAGAGCTCTACCATCTATTACCTTCACTGTTAATTTTGTAAAAGTTCTGAAATTCGCTTATTTCCTGACTCAGACTCTAGATTAAAGCTGTATATACGATCACCCTCTGAAAAGTTTACAAAACACAAATAATCTTCCGTACACTTTTCGTCTATATCTAACAAATGGACTTCCTCTGAAAAAATTAACTCCACCAAAAACCAGAAGAGACAGAAGAGACACACCCTGAGCTCCACCCAGCCCTCAGATCAGATGAGAACTTTCTATTTTTTTTAAAAGAAATACCACAATAATTGCTTTTCTGCTGCCTTGCATGAAATCATGAGACATGGAACATCTGCCAAATAATTCTAAGCCTCTTAACGTGATCAACTACATGTGAGTAATGAAAAGGGATTCAGGAGGATTCTTTCAGTATTGAGATCACAAATTGAAAAAAAAATAAAAAAAAATAAAAAATCTGCCCCATCGGCCCCCAAAGAAAACATTTCTAAGAAAATTTGTGAAGAGTAACAGCATGAGTTCTTCTCACTTAAACATTTAGGAAAATGTACTTCTATGCCCACAGAAACGTATGTAAAAGTATGAGTGATGTAATATTTAGACAGTAACTAGGATGGGGACACTTGTACTTTTTTTTTTTTTTTTAACCTAGCAAATGTCCTGTTTAGCTCACATACAAATTAAAGTGAACCATTCAGAAAAATCTCAGAATACATGATTAGGAAGGAATGAATCTATATCCAAAGTTTCAACGAGAAGAAAAACCCCGCAGTCACATTACTTAGCCTGGAAGTGGGCCTCAATCTTTTGCAAAATGATTGCTGTCATTATTCAAGGGTCCAATAACCTTCCGATTTATTTACAGGCCAAAGCAATGCTTGCGTAGAAAAAAAACCTACACTGTGTGAGGGTTGAAGGACAGATACAGTGGGCCTAATGCTAGTTCACAGTTAACTCCTCAACCTTAACTCAATATCCTCCTCATTTTGTAAGAAACAGAGACAGGGCTCATGTCACCATGAGATCACGTACTGCAATCTATGGCCTCCAGGCTCCTGGGTATAGGCCCTGAAACATGTGAAGTCCCAAAGTATTATCACCTAGAGGGCAAAACTCTGGCTGTGTTGCTCAGTTATGGCAAGCAAGCCTGTAGCTGCTCCCAGGGGGGCCTCGGAAGGCTCTTGTAAGACAAGAAGTCTGCATAACCTTTCTGGGTCATTCAAATGAGCCAGACGATCGTGGGGGTCTCAGCTCTCTGGAGTGCTCAACGCTTCTACTTGTTTATTTGGAAAATGTGCTTCTTTAAGCTAGGGCTAAGGATCTCTGATTTATCCTTGTTCTGGATCATTAATAGAGAGAAAATGCATGCCGATATGGAAGGAAGAGTTGTCCTGCAAGCATCGAACCAATGCATTGCAAAGCTGTTTTCTAGCAAGTTCGAGGGATCTCTAGTAAACCCCCAAATCAGAGCAGACCTTGTTAGCTATAAATATCCTGAAGAAAAGGCCTGGGAGATTTGAGTACATTTCGCCTTTTGTGAGTGTGAATTTAATATTAATGGAGACAACGGAGCTCAGTTCAGGAAATAGTGCCATTGAGTTTGTCTAAGAAGAAACAGAACTACCAGGGTTACATAAATATACATAGATCCCAGTGATACAGCATTTGTAAGAGGGAATTTCCTCCAGCAAGGGGATGTGAGTAATGTAATATAAGAAAATGACTGGACAAGCAATTCAGAATGTGTAAAAAAATACTTCCCTGGAAACTGTGTTTAAGGCAACCACAATTTTCTGGAAGAAAAAAACTGAACTCAGAGGTGGTATTGGCATGTTTAAATTGTTTCTAATCATAAAACATTCAGGTCAGGTGCCTGATTTCCTTGTTCTTCCTGATAAAAAGAAGAACTAAAAACAATATCTTATTTTTTTTTCTGAGTACTAGCAGAAACGCACACGGTTTGCCTGGGCTTCAGACGTAATCTAGCTCTAATTTACACAAACAATTTGTGTTATTGCTCTCTAGACTTGCACTGGGAGATTATTACTCCAGTGTTAAATATTAACATTTCTCTACTTTTCTTCTTCAAGAAAACTGGCACTGTATTCAATCCAAGTGCTTTTGTATTCCTACTATCCTCTTTGAGTTGAGGGTGATTGCATAATTAAACCTGGCCTAAAATCAACCATATAAGAGTTGAATGAATACCAAATCCAACTGGGGAGGATTTACCATATGAATGTTCCTTTCCTAAGACTAAAACACAGGTTAGATTTCCAAGTTTCAGAATGTTGCTCAATGAAAGAAATATGTTGCCCATGAGAAAAAAAATAAATCAAATGGTGGTGTAATCTATAATCAAAGGCACTAATGGTCACAAAGCATTCAGAACAAAGGTTTGCTGAGCTAGCAAAGACATGAAAAAAGTTTAATACATAATTCATTCTAAGTAAAAGGTCTTTATTACCTAAAAGAATAGGAATGCTTGGTGGTTTAAAGTAATTTTGTTGTTGTTATTTTTGTTTTATTTTTAAATATCTCCAAGACTAACTAGATTAATTTTTTCTGTAAAGGGAAAGACTTTTAAAAATATGAACTCAGAGATAGAATAACTCCCAATACTCTTTTTTTCACTCTCACTCCACAACTTGAAATACATTTTTCAAAAGACATTAAATTTTCTTGTATTTATCTGTTTTTGAGACCATTGCAAATTTTTGCCTGCTGGGGTACCCATTGTAAGAAAAAAGCAGAGCTTCATCGCTGCTTACTTGGTACATGGAGTTGCTCTCAAAAAAAAAAATTATTTTTTGATAGACAACACCAGTGTTGCAAAGGAATACAATGTCAATATATGCTTATTTGAGACTTTCTACAGTAGGAAACAACAATGTCTGTGTGGAGAAAGAAAAAAGAAGTGTTTTGTTTGTCCTTTTATCCACAGGTAGGAGACACATGATATTTATGTGAAAGCAGTTACCCTTGTTTTCATTCCATTGCAAAAACCTTACTCGTTACTCAGCCCTAACACATTAAAAAAAAAAAAATGTGTATGCACATGTGGCCTGCATACCAGCATTTGAGTGGGTGGTGAACAGTAAATCTGTGGTATTAGCAGACGGAAGAAAATGGCTAGGATGCAGATTTAAGGAGGCATCTAAGAAAAAGACAGATAAATTACTAATTGTTTTTGAACATGACAAGATAATACATGTCATTTGTAAAAATTCCATTCTCCAAGCAGCAGACATAATTAAGTTCCTTCAGAAGGAAAACAACAATATGTTAATATTATAAACATTCTAATATTACAACCCAAATGAACCATGCTTTACCTTCTACATCAGGTTCTTCAACAACAACAATATATTTGTCCATTCTGGTCTGCAAATCTTGTTCCTGCCTCGTGAGGGTAAGGTGTGCTTTGCTATTTTTATATAAAAGTTTGCCACCCCTCAAATGTAATTGATTCCAAAACAATGATTAATTGCAATGTTCAGAGAAGAAAGGGAGTCTAGGTTGTTTAAATTTCTGATGTTAACCCTGAGGCCATTTTTTCTTTCAATTCTTGAAAATTTTCCCAAGAGCAGAGCTTCTTTCACTTTCTAGTTGGGCAGGGATCTGTGTTCTAGTTTATGTGTGTTTCTAGCCAATTATAGTAACATAAGCTTCTCTGTATATATAGGGCAATGATTGATCCCTTGAGCTTTTATTTTGATCAGCTTTCAGAACAATCCATGAATGATATGCTTCATTATAGAAAGTCTTATGGAGAAAATGGAACCCTTCTCTGGCAAGTTTGCACACTGACTGTTGTAATGTGCCATCATCATGAACATCAATGTCCTTGCAGTGCTGGTGTGATAGTAGAGGGGAGGACTCTGGTACTTTTGCAGTAGAAACATATCGATAATAAATGAAGGGACACTTTGCTGCTGGAAACACAATTACTAAAATTGGAACAAGTTTAAGGTATAGGAATACCAACTGGAATTTTGGAAAACTGAAATAACAGCATGGAAAACATTTTTACGATATAAAATAAAAATGTCAAATATGACCAACATATAAACAGAAGTAGGAACAATTGGGAAAATCTTAATTTTGGTGGATTTATTTCTGTTTATATAATATAAGCAAAAACCTTAAGCCTCTGTCCAGCGGCCCATCTACCATTGCTTGATCAGGCCTCTGGAAGGCCTGAGGAGAATGGTGCCATGGAGCCAGCAGACTTTCTTCAAAACAGTGTCTATGCTGCCCAAGGATTTTTTTTCCTTTTTTTTTTTTTTTTAAATAGTACTATTAGAAATGAGCGAGGAAGATGGTTTAATAAGAAGAGCACTGTCTTAAGACTCCAGCCATCAAAGTCTAATCCTGGGCCAGTTTGTAAATTGCTTTATGATCTTGGACAATTTAATTTTACCCTATGGGAGTTTCAGTATCATTGGCTAAAGAGTATAATTCATAATATCTAAGATCCTGTGTCAATAGCCAATATTTGTACATATCTAGGGTTCATTCATCAATCATTATGAATTAATCCTTAATATTATTAGGTTGTCCTCTTGGTATCTGCCTTTTTTACAAAGCAGACTATAGCCTGGGAAGGGAATGGGTTGATTGATTGTTCAAGGGTCCTGGCATAGTGATTTCCAAGTACTGGGGGTCTCATGTTCTATACGTTTTCAGGCTCACACTGAGTGCTCTACCCATGAGGTTGAGCCATTCTTGAAGGTGACAAGAAGCAAACTGTGAAAGAAGGGTATTAGATATATTAGATAGGGAAAGCAGAGACCAGGCCCTCTGGGTTCTATAGCAATAAGACTCAATGCAATAAAACCAGGCATCGGGATGGGGACAGATAGCTATCCTGGTGGCCAGAGCCTGGGGGATTAAACCCAGGCACTGAAGTAAAGCAGAAAGGAGCCAGGGCTTGACTCAAGTCACAACAAAGAAAGTGGAAGAGATATAATGGACCACTCAGAACTTAACCTTAACTAGATACTAGCGCTGAAACTGTCTCAGATCCCAGATTTTAACCTATTTTCTGTTAAGCATCAAAGTTTGAAATGGTTAAGTCTTTATACCAGCAATTTAAATGAGTGAGTGAGGTTGAAGACGTGTGTACAGGGAGAAGCAGCAGCTTTTACCCGGCTGGCTCTGACAAGTCAACGAGTTTTAATGTTTTACTCGATGGTCTCAGCCTTACTTTGAGTGAAGCAGGCCTTATCCTAGGTAGAGAAGCTGGCAGGTTACATGTGTATGGGTTGTTGCAAAGACCTATATACACTGATAATTTTATCTTAAAAATACATCAAACTCCTTCATCTGCAATAATTTCTTTTGGCTCTGCAATCATTCTTTAGGGTCTAGCTCTTTATAAAGAGAATACATGGGTATACATGAGATGAGCAGTACACATCACAAACACCTTAATATAAATAATTTGATTTGATCACTGTCCTGGAAGAAAGGCAGCATGAGAGCATTTGATATTTGGGGGGAAAGTATGATAAATGAGAATAAATGAAGCAGAAGTGGGGTGCCAGTGAATATATTTCTAAAGGCAAAAGTCTTCTCACTTCATACTCAACTCCCTAAGAATAAAATTGTAGTAATAACAATAATAATCAGGAGTGATTTGGACTTTCTAAAATGGAAAAATCAACACCTAGAGGCTTAAGATTTAATTTCATTCCCTGCTATATACAAGAGCCTGTCTGTGCGGCCTTAAACTCTAGAGGGCCTAGTAGTTCCTTTTACTAGTCTGGAAGGAAACTCAAACACATCCTTCCCTAAGTCTAATTCCTTTGTGCTGGAGCAGCTCTCTGGGATCCTGGGAAGAAAGGTGCCATGTAAACCATGAGGGTGTGGACTTGGAGCGCTGGGGTGGGGAGCCTGTGCGGTCTTGGATGGAGACTTGGTTTCTCCATGTGCATTCAATTTATGATTTTTTTTCATTTCTGGAACTCACTCAGGAGGCTGATGGTGTATGTTATGAGTCTGGAAAAGCACATGCACGAAACAAATAAATAAATAAATAAATAAATAGCTGCCCTCTGCCATAGAAGTGTGCTGCTTCCTCGAGATGAGTCAGTGCAAGGCAGGCCAGTGCAGAGAGCTCATTTACCCCCAACTTTCTCACACGATTCATCTCTCTCAGATTTGCTGGCACAGGGGCGAGCAGGAGAGTTTGAGGGAAGGAAATAAAAGAACAGTTCACTCTTTTGGGTGGGGATTGTGATGTGTGTAAAAGCTCGCCTACGAGGAGAGGGACAAGCAGGTCCTTCTTCACTTTACATCAGGCCCATTGACCCCAAGACTGGGGATTTTATTTCCTTGGGATTCTATTGAACCAAATAATGCTCAAGTCCCTGCTGGAGATTCTGATCTAGACCTGAAAATATTTACTCAGTTGTCCTGTGCAATTGTTTCTGGGATTTGGGTAAAAAGGAAAATGAATTAGTGTGTTTTTTTTTTTTTTTTTTTTTTTACTATGATCACTAAAAAGCTCACTGTATAATAAAAACTGAAAGAGCAGAGTGTCGCCTGGAATTCTGAAATAATCCTCAGAAAGGGAGGGAAAGCTTTTAAGAATGACATTTCTCTTCTACAGTGCACTGGTAAACGATCAGATTCATGCTGTATACAAGACCTTCAATAGCAGACTTTCTACTAAAAGGTATCTTGAAAAGTTTGAGTCATATTGCTAATATTTGTAGAAAGGTAAATATAATTAGAAATATAGAGAAGTGAGAAAAGATAAGTGTCTTAAGACCTATACTTTTTTAGGTTCATATTTCTTTAATTTGCAATTTTCACTCTTCATATGAAAGGCCTTAGGCAGAAAGTACACAAAAAGTCCCTGTTCTACCAAATTTAGAGAAATGAGGTATAAAATAGAAAGAAGGGAGTCGATAGTGAGAAGAGAGCAATATATGGTCCACTGAATAGACTTGGGTCAAATCGTAGGTAATACTGCAAATAAGGTGGCTGGCTTCTTTCTTCCATAGAGAAATCTTAAATGAATTAAGAAGTATTGAAAATGGCTACACTACAAAGAGGTCTTAGATAACTAAGATATGATAAGAATAAAAAGATATACCGGGCATCTCTCTGGCTTCAGGAAGACACCCCCAGCTAGAGTAGCTTCTGATTCCTGAAAATCTGGTCTGCTTTGGATCACACATCCAGTTAAGTTTTTACATGTTCACAGTTTCAGAAAAGTTTTCTCCCTTTTACTTTCTAACCCCAAATCCCATGCCTCAACCTACAGTTTACCTCTATTCAGTGGCAATGGGGAGACTCTTAAAGAATTCAATCATTTTCAATGTTTCTCAAAAGTATGTCTTTCAGATTACTGGGGTTAGAATCACCCAGGGTGCTTGTGAATTCTGGATACCCAACCCAGAATTCTTGATTCAGGACCTTCTGGAATTTACCTCAAGAATCTACACTTTTGTCAAGCTCTGTAAGGCAATTTTATGCACAGCAGAGTTTGAGAACTTCTAGTAAGCCAGCAGTAAGATATTTCCAGAAAAGTCTCCAACTATGCTTCGAACCTTAGCCAAGTGACTATAATGATTACATCTAAGGTAGAGAAATCCCTTTGTTATGACATTTTCCTCGCTGGGAAGTAACCTTGATGAGCTTGCCTTTGGGGGATAAAAGGAGTCTGACAGAGGAAATGCCATTGGATTTCCAGCCCCGTGGAATGAACCTCTGAAGTGTAAGATGCCAAAAGGAAAAGTAAATTTTTAGTGCTTATCACCAACACATATAGTCGTTCCTAGGAAGCTTATGACCTAGAGCTTATGACTAGATAGTAAATATTTTAGGCTTTGTGGGCCATTCAGTCATGGTCAAAATTATTCAGTTCTGTTAAAAGTAGCAATGAACAATGCGTGGTGAACGCATAGGTGTAGCTGGGCTCTAATAAAACTTTGTTTGTTGACACTGGAATTTGAATTTCATATAATTTTCATGTGATGTTAAAAACAATCATTTAAAAATGCAAAAAGCATTCTTAGCTCCCTGGGCTGTACCAAAATAAACACTGGACAGGATTTAGCCCAAGGGCTGCGGTTTGCCAATCCCTGCCCTAAAACAGTTCTCAAAATTCAAAAATCACCTGGAGGGCATGTTTAAACACAGATTACTGGACCTGATTTGCAAAATTTCTGATACTGGAGGTCTAGGGCAGGACCCGATAATTTGCATCTCTAAGAGAAGCTCCTAGGTGGATTCCATCTGTTCCAAGTGCCAGGCAAAATAATGTGGTAATTTTTAAGCATCCAGCTCATTCTATCAAGAGCACTGTATTCTGTAAAAAGTCCTATATTTGGGAAGAACAAGGATAAGGCAAATAAAGTTTAAGAGAATATTTTTGCTGAGAAGTTACTGAGAGGCTGGTTTAAGACTTACCATCGGCAGAGGTGGAGATGTAGAAGATTTCTTGGCAAAAGAGACCAGGGAGGAGAAGAGAATAACAGGGAGACGGGGTGGAGAGTCCTAGTTACCATTACATTAAGAACAGGTTTGGCTGATTCATGCTGACCTTCAAGTAATCTAATAGAGAGGCTGAAACTGTTCCATGTGAATCATTTTTCCTGAATTCCAAGCCATTATTGTTATTTTTATTATTGAGGAAACAAAAATGATTGTGTGGTCAAGTAATTGGTTGACAGTTCAAAGCAACTACACAAAATTAAAAGGCCCGGCTCTTGTTTTCAGCTTTTTTGCTCCACCGTGCTGGATGGAATGCAAGCTCCGCTTCAGGGGCTTCAGTCTGCATCTAGAGGTCGAAGAATGAGGGTGAGGAAGTATGAAGACATCTCTCCACCCCTTTATGTGCTGGGGGTTCCTATCCCCATTTATATGTCTATTTCTTTCGAGACTGACCCTGTCTTTTCTCTCTCTTTCTCTCTCTCCCAGTCTCTCTCCTTCTCCCTCGGCCCCTGTCCACAGTACCTTTGATCTTTTTTTTTCCCACTGACTTCTAACATTTTTCCTCCCAAACATAGATCGTCTTAACATTTAACCCTTTACCCAAATATGCTCATTCCTTGGGTTTACACACTAATTAATTTATCTCTTTAAATAAAAGCTAGCATTTACAATTGAGGGAAGAAATGAATGCCCACCGAATGAGAAAAGCAAAGCAAAGGCTACTTAGAGCACACAATAGCAAGGGACTCAGTCACCATCACTTGTGTTTTGACAGATATTTAAAAGCAGACAGAAGAGTGGGAAAGCTTTCTACTAAGAAAAAAACAAAACAAAACAAAACAAAAAAAAAAAAAACGGGGTGGGAGGGGAGGCTTTAGGTATGCCCTGACTGGAGGATGTTGGCACAAGAAAGCTCTAGGTTAGCTAAATGGAAGGACATCCTTTTTCTGTGATTAAGGGTGTGACTTGACTCTGTAGTTGGCCCTAAGTTGGAAGGGACAAAAATTAGGGAGGCTGTCAACTGTTAACCAAGTCTTGGCCAATTGGGGCTGATTATTACAGAAGTTATTGTTTAGCTTCGAGGATTGTCACCAGAGATAATAATCGGGCTAACTGCAAGACTGGCTTCATAAGCTTTTTATTACAAAGGAGTTCTTTTCCTGGGCAAGTTGGCCGTTGTCTCTTCTGCGTATTTAATCTCTCACAACACACAATAACCTCTACTTCTTCATCTGTTCGAGCTTTCCCCTCTGAACTTTCTATAATCTGGTTTCTGCATGAAACATGCTAATTAGGTATTTCCCAAAATGTGTTCCTCAACATTTTGGCCCGAGACACTTGATATAAAAAGGTTAGTGGCAAACACAAGTTATGGAAAGACAGAAATTTATTTCCACTCTCATCTCTGCACTGTGAGCTCCAGGACCTAGCTGGCATACTAACAGCTCTGAGAAGAAATTGAGGGAGGAAACTCTCAGTTTCCCAAAAATACTTGATCAAGGAGTCCCGCTCTTGTTTTATACATTTAAAATAACATTAAGTATACAGTTATATTTAATATAGACATTAAATACTTTCGCAGTATTTGTCATCCAGCTACACTTGTAGTTAATACTTTTTCAAAAGTACTACCTCCAGGAACACGGCCAGTCAAGACACCATCACTTCACGATTGTCACATATAAAGGTCCAAAGGTGGTTTCTTAGATCTCTTTCTCCTTTACCTTTGCATCATGTGACACTGTTGGCATAAACCTGTTGAAGTGCCATCCTTCCCTTAGCACAGTCTGTCTTTGCCCAATCGTTGATTTCTTTGTTGACTTAGGTTTTACTTAATCACATTCTCCACCTTGAAGAATTAATAAAGACTAAGCTCTCTACTCTGTTCTCTATACTCATACTCTTATGAGTTTTCTTTAGGACTCAACGTCCCTCCTTTCTCTCCTTTTAACTTCTCTTCCCCAGTGAGGGGGCTGAGGGTAAAGTTGAAAGCCAAAGAATAGTTTCCTAAGGGTGGAATTTTCAGAAGGTCAGAATAATAAGAGCACGCAATTGTTTTTCTCTCCATTGCATTTGAAATGGTAAGATTTTAAGGTTGCTTTTCATAGCTTCCTTTACCCCACCCCTGCCTTGAATACTCACATTGGCTCTTCCTTTGGCATTGTGGCTGAACTCTTTCATAATCTTTGTCTCTGCCTCCTTTTTCCTGTACCTAGGACAGTTTTCCTTGGTATTACAGCAAGATTAGAAGTTTCAATTTGGAAGTCTAAGAAATGAACTAATTAGACTCTCTGGATCCAATTAGCTCTGTTAGCAATGGATATCTGTATTTGGTGAGTGTAGGGTAGCAAGAAGGAACAGGAAAAAGGCTAAGTAAGGATTAACTTAGGTAAAGTAAATGTTAGATAAAGGTTAGCTTGTGCTCTCTTCCGCAGCACATATGCTAAACAAGGTTAGCTTAAGTAAAGGTATTTATTATGGATTCCAATCTAGCTTTTGCATTAGGGTTTGGATTGCAAGTTCCTATTACTAAGAAAATGCTGTTTCACTTTCCTTACCAGTAGTATATATATATATACTATACTATACTATACTATATATATATACACACATACCTTGGAGACCTTACAGGGAAGAGGAGGAGTGAATCAAGCTAGATTATGTATGTTGTTGAGTCTCTGGCCTAATTATACTAGCACCTATTCCCACCAACAATCCCAATGATATTTATTCTTCACCAGTCTGAACACCATCTCCAATTGTTAATAATGCTTTTGAGTTTCTTATCAGACTTGCTTACACTCAATGTATCATCTTTTCCCTCAAATTGGTTTCCACTCTTAATATATCTACCTACCTATTCCTGTCGATGATAATATTTTTCCTAGGGTTACAGCTCTCCATATTAGCATGAGTCTTTTGTTTACCCTCTCTCCCCTATATTAGCCAATGACCCTCATGCAGGTAGCTAACAAATCATGCTGATTCTTCTTTAATAAGGTTACTAACATCTATTCTCTGCCCTCCCTGTAGATTGACTTCAACCTGGTCCAGAGCTCACTCTTGAATTTGCATCATTAGAAAAGCTTCATAGTCGGCTCTTTGACTCCAGGTGGCATATGTGAAGATATAGAACTTCATAATGGAACACCTCCCTCTTGTGCCTAAGTACATCAGAAATTAATCATGATTTTCTGGGGCACCTGGGTGGTTCAGTTGGTTACATGTCTGCCTCCAGCTCTGATCATGATCCTAGGGTCCTGGGATCAAGCACTGCATAGGGTTCCCTACTCAGTGGGGAGCCTGCCTCTCCCTCTGAGGCCCCTGCTTGTCCTCTCTCTCTCTCTCTCTCTCTCCCAAATAAATAAAATCTTAAAAAAAATAATCATGACTTTCTTTAGCAAAGAAACTAGCTGCAGTATATTTTTCAATATGCTGCAACCAGCACCAATACAGTTGTCCATAAAATTTGAAAAAGCTGGTAGCCTTTAGCAGGAAAGTATGCAAAAACCGAGGGGAGGATCTCATACAAGTGGTAAAAGAAAATCAAGAATACCTGTTTAAGACACACAGCATTCAATACAAAGGACTATTTTTACCCCAGTGTTTCAACAAAGGACTATTTTTACCCCAGTGTTTCAGATGAGGTAAAGGAGACATAGAGTAAATAATTCCTTAAAGGTCAGTCAAGAGTGCTGTTTCTCCCTGAGGGCAAGGGGTTGTCTGTTTTGTTTGCTGCTGTGACTCCATCATTTGAAACATTATAAATATTCAAAAATATTTGTTGAATTACTGAATGAAGGATGCCCCCTTCTTCATCATGAGATTGGCTTAGTCTCTGTGAATCTATCTGCGTTCAATCTGTGATTTTCGTCAAAGCTCAAGTCTTGCCAATTCATTAAGACTTTCTTGACCATTCCAGAACTATATGATTTCTCATTTTATTAAATTTTATCAGTGACATACTACTTTATAATAATATTTTCAATTTCTACACATATTTTGTCTCACTCAGATCTAGGGTTCTTAAGAGAAGCTTTCACTTCTTTTGTTATATCACAGGACTTGATTATTTTCTAACTAAAAATATATTTATTCATCATCTACTATGTACCAGAGACAGTGCTAGCCTCTGGGTGCAGAGTGGCTGATAAAATAGCCTCACCCTCATAGAGCTTAAAGGCTGGTGAAAGAAAATGACATGAAACAAGCAGGTGAACAACAACAACAAAAAAAGATCAATTATATACTGTGATCAGTAGTACTCTGAAGGCAATAGAACAAGATGATTTAAGAAATAGGAACAATTTTACATTGAGTTGTCAGAAAAAGTCTCAGAGTAGGTAAGATTTAACTTCAACAAGGATAAAAAGGAGCTAGCCAGAATATGAAGTCTCCAGGCTGAAGAAATGTCCTGGGCAAAGGTTCTGAGGTGGGAAAGAGATAAATATATTTGAGAATATAAAAGAAGGCCAGTGCTGATAAAATCCAAGTCCAGAACAGAATGAACAGTGGGAGATGAGGAGCTCACTAAATACATTTAAATGATTGATGCTTTATAAGAAAGATCACAAATCAACCACACAACATGGACATTGACCATTCTGGCAGCAAAATCTGTGAATGGTATCATTTTTCTCTTCTTTATTTTATATTCTCTACTTTTGGTCTCTTTTTATAAAGATGTGTTAATGATTAAAATTTTGGCTTTTAGCCTACATTTTCAGATACTCCTTTGGAAGTCTCAAGCTTTGAGACAGACGGAATTGAATTGGAGATCCTGACAACATAAACTTTAAAAATAATTTCGCTTTTTTTTCCTGTCTCAAAGGAAGAAAATAAAAATGTGGATGAAGAAAACTATGAAAGAAAGACAGTCAAGGTGAATATTTTTTTCCAGTTCTGTGCAAAATTGGTTCAAATTCTTTTGGCAATAGGTAGGGACATATTTTTAAAAAATGAATTGTGTGAATTAAAATTGCAAGTTAGATTACTTATATCTTCCAAAGCAGGATACTAGATCTCATTTTTCTTTAGTTTTGGCTCCAAAATAATTTAGATTAGAACTTCAAACATGAATTCCATACACACTCAGGTGATATTAGAATTACGTCCTATAGTACATCGTGTCAAACACCTATACCAGTTTAAATTAAATTATTAAACTCATGATAGAAAACAAAAATGTTATTTTTTTTCTGAACATTTATTTCCATGGTGGTACACTCAAAAACCATTATGATCACAGAGCATAAAGTTAAACCTTATAGAAAAATATTCCTATAAAAAAATGAACACTGAATCCCCTCCTAGAATCTTCCTACTCTTTACAGTTAATATGTAAGTACTGTCAGGTACCACAAAATGAAAATATGTTAAATTAAACCCTAAAACTCACACAAATAAAATTAAAGTAAAAGTGCTTATCAGCAAGTAATGGAAATCTGTTCTGTTTCAGAAAAGAAAATCATTTTAAACAATCTCTTTTAAGAAATCGGGATAGGTACTAAATTTCTTGATTTCCCTCTTTTATACCCTAAATATTTTTTTACCCTAAATATTTCCATACTTCATTTTTAAATATACTCTATGTCAAATATCTAGAATTTCTATAGTAATTTTTGATGAACACATTCATGAGTGTTTCAGGAAAAGTGATAGTCCTAAAGAAAATTGGGCTTCAAATAGTTAAATATATGGGCATTCATGTTTTCCTAAAGTAGATAGGTGGATAGGAACAAAAGACAGCACCTTCACCTGAATATAGTCACCAGGTGGGGATTAGTTAATTGCCCTATAAAATTACTATGTTCTGCAGGATAAGAGACATGATATATATTGTAATTTCTAAATCAACACTCCAGGAGGCAGTCTCATCTACATGTGTAGTGATTTACACACATGCTCCATTATTATAAGTGAGATTTACATCCAAACTCCTTTTCATAGCTAAGAAGAAACCTAACTCAATAAAGTCACTTCAAGTTTTTAGACAGAATTCAGGGATCAGACTAACATAGGTTAGAAAATGTCAATATTTCATATGTCAAGAGACCATAGATCTAGAACGTG
The DNA here is from genome assembly GCF_018345385.1 of Vulpes lagopus. Lineage (NCBI taxonomy): Eukaryota > Metazoa > Chordata > Mammalia > Carnivora > Canidae > Vulpes > Vulpes lagopus. The sequence goes on along the minus strand of NC_054847.1, from coordinate 27,372,869 downwards.
CTTATATCGTGATTTCTTATGTTAACACTTAGACAAAATAAAGAAAAAATAAAATGAAAGTGCTTTAGTGAAATACTTTCAGAAGGTTCTGGTGACCTTCAGTTTATCTTAGATAGAGTTTTCTTCTTGGTGCATGTGTGATATGCTCAGTCCAAACTTTAGCCAAGGTCATTATTGTTACAGTTTCTATTCAAACACATTTTTAGTCTTTTTACTTAGGAAGAAAGCAGAAGGGATTTCTTATAGGGAAACAAGTTGGAAAACGAGAGAGATCTATAATTTCAGTTTACACAGCTTATAGAGAAGCTTAAGGTTAAAGCAACAAAACATAGCGAAACTCAACTTGCATCAACAGAAGCAATTGCTTTAAGGTTTTATAAATGAAGAAGAAGAAGTAACAGATTTAGTTTTAAAGTGATCCCACAACATGCCTGAATCGATTTGTTGGTAGACTACAAGAAAGAAAAGTATTTGAAGGAAAGATTAATTAAAACATTTTACTTTCTCAAAACGTTTGTGAGTCCTCTACACCAGGAACATCACATTTTGCCCTACAATTGGCATCTGTACAGATTTGTACATAGGCTCTCGTTGGACAGACAGACTCATTAATTCTCTCTTTATCACAAACCCAGAACATCTGGGTATTGCCCTTTAAAACAACATTAGGTTAAGCAAACAAACCATTTCTCAGACCTGACAAAAGGTTTTGAGTTACAGGATAGACAGTCTTAGGGTGAATAAATTAATATGTTGGGGTATCATATGCAGACTATTTAGAAGTTGATTCACAACTTTATAAAATTCTTAATCCCACACTTTGCACTTCTCTTTTTCCATCATCGTTCCCAGATTTTGGCTAAAACTGAAGATAATCACTGAGTTTCAAGGAACAAATAAATTTGAATAAATTAAACTTGATCTCAGAATATTTAGGTAAGAGTTAAAGACCTCAACTACTCCAAGCCAACTCATTCTTGGGACAATACTGACCTAACTTTATTAGAAGGAAAGCTTAGTTTGTTATTGCAGACCTTGAACATTCTAGGAAATTTTTAAATTCTAAACTTGTTTTTCCAATGATTCACCCAGAAGGTTTTCATTTCTTTTTTTCTTCAAAGATACATCATGCCCCTCCTGAAACATCATAACTGTTAGAGAGCCAATAGGCTGATTTGGCCGTCATACAAATGAACAAATTTGCTTTGAGAATTGTATATAGAAAAGTGTGCTTTTTATTTAATGTTCGCACTAAAACAAACTTCAGAGACAGCCAGTAGATTCATAGCCTTAATGGAGATGCCAGACCCCTTTGGATCTCATATATAAGTGATATCACCACTCATAAGACAAGAAAAGAAAAAAAAGGTATAAGCGGATCTGAATTGACTGGACTTTTGGAGTGTATATGCGTGTATGTGCGTGTGAGCGTTGTTCGCTTCACAGATGCGACTTTAAATCAGCTTTCCAAAAGTGTAACACATATATATTTTTTTATTATAAACAGACCTTTATATACTACTTTGACAAGATTACAAACTGAAGCATCCTTCAGATTGTTAGTACAACAACAAAAGTAATTTATTGGGTGTTTTTAGATAAGATTGGTACCTGAAGTCAATCCAAATCTAAGCTCCTTGATTTTCCAAATGTAAATTATGCATAATAGGCCTTCCCTAAAGCATCTATGATCTAAAGCTTCATTCTATAAGGACCATATGCAAGTTAGAAAATAAAAATACCCAAAAAACTTTTTAATATATAGAATGAACCCCTAGAGTTGCTTTATTTTAAATGTGCTGTTGTTAGTACTTTCAGATGCAAAGGGGGCATTAAAATACACACATATACCCACAAGTTTAATGTTTTCATTTCACCTCTTCGCGTTTTATTCTTTTAATAGCAAAACTACATGGAGGAACTTCAGATAACACTTACCAGCAAAGCCCCGTGTAGTGACACAGCTAACTACCCCCCGAGCTTCTATTTAAGGTTACCTGGCATAACTAGCTCTGCCTGATGTAGTTTTGCAATTGGATAATTTGATTTGCTGACAATGTGCACTGCCTTAAAATAGGAAGTGCCTAGGTGACCGGTGTCCAAATCACACATATTCTTTTGGTTAAGACGAAATATGAGTCTGAATTTAGCCTTTAATTACATTTCCTTCCCTACCTCCAACAAACAAATTTTTATAACCTCCCCAATGAAAAAAGTCATATTTTGTGAATTACTACTTTGGAAGCAGCCCAGAACCAAACATTATTGAGAAAATTTCCTATTATTTGCATTAATCAAAGATGTGCATCCTCTTGTATTTTCAATGGTCTTATCAAATAGCTAATGTCTGCCTTGGAGGCCTGGTTGGCCACAGGATTTCAGGCTTTTATCTAAGCTACTAACTGGTAAATTGAAATTACTCTTGTAAGAACCTAATGCAGAATAAAACAAGCTATTGTATATGCAAAGTAATGCAGGAGAGCTTCTGCAATATCTCAGGCGCTTGGATTGGCTCAAAAGCATCTTAATTTGGGGGCTAAGGATGTACCCAGATCACATAAAAATTAAAGGTACCATCAGTAAAAAAAAGAAGACTTCATGTCAAAAGAGAGGTAAAATAGTATTACTTAATAGGAAGCATTGAAAGTAAGCATTTCTGAAATTATCTCCTCTAATAAGTTGTGCCTGTCTTTTTTTTCAGTTTGGCGTTAGCCCTGTGGAGGCTGCATTGTTCCGTCAGGATTGTTCTGTCAAATGAAAAACCTGTCTACATTTTACCATGTGCTTAAACAAGCAAGACTAAGTATTAAATCTGAGGGCTCTGTACTTTAAGAAACGTTTTTACAAGTGGAAAGTTATTCAGCTTAGATAGTTCATCCATTTTCCAGAGCCTTTTAAACCTGTATAATATATTGAATGTCAAAAAGCTATAAAATCTCTTTAACTATTGATATCTATTTGTAGATAGCAATATAAATCCTGCCATAAATTTGAATAAGTAAATGACTTTATCTAAACAAAGATTTGGAACATCGCTCTACTGTTATAGAGGCCTAGCCTTCTTGTTATATTGTACACTAGTGAGCTTGATTTTTTTTTTTTTTTTTTTTTGTCACGGTTTCTAAATAATTGTCCTAGAAAGTCAATACTGGGCCTTTTAAACAAAAGTTGGTTTAACTATAATATAAATGTAACTGCTATCTTCTGTGTTTCTGTACTATAGATACAGGTGCATATAGCTACAGAAATATTATAAGTATGAAAGGAAAAAACACTGTAATATCATGGGGAACTTTCTTCAAATAGCACCTTGTATTAGTTAAAGTGTTGTTAGCCACCCATACAAGCAAACCCAAAAGTTTATGTTTCATTGATGTAAAGCAAAAATTAAACATTCCTAATCTGGGGCAGTGTTCTTCCAAGTGCTAGTTCAGGAACATAGTCTTTGCACGTCTTGCATTGTTGTGCTTTTCAGTAGGTGGCTTCCAATGTCACCTTGATGGTCTCTGTCTACTTTGTGAGAGGGGAAACAATGTGGAAGATCGCAGGGGCCTGGTCTGGAAGGGACACATGTTACTATTCCTCCCATTCTCTTGGCTAGAACTCAGTCACATAATCACCAAAACTGGAAAGGAAGCTGCAAAATTCAGCCTAAGTCTAAGTGGTCCCATGTCTAGGAAGGAAGGAGATAGGTTTGTGACCAGTTAGTAAGTCACTGCTACAGTGTTCTTTAACACCCCTACAGTTTCATGGCATGACCATCTTCATAGCCTTTTCTAGATGATCATTTCATTCATCAACCCCACTCATGACCACGTGTCCATCCCTGCGTTCATGCTCTCTTCATTTCTCGTCCGAGGTTTTACAGTAGTTTTCCTGAAGCTGACCCTCTTCCATTTCCAATTTAGGGTCTACATGAGGGCTAACACTCTAAAACACAAATGTCATATAATCATTCCCTGCCTCAACAGTCCTCAACTGTCCAATCTTTACGTTGGCATTTAATGCCCTGAATCATGATCTGGCCCTTTTAGCTTTTCCATAGTTCATCTTCTATCAGTGCCTGTATTTCATTTCAGTGATGGAGAACTACTTGAACTTCTGGAAGCAGGTTGCGTACTTACCTGTGTCCATATGTATGCATATTTATTTATTCCATCTAAAGCTTTTTCCTTCTTGTCCTATATGGAGAAATTCTACTCATCCTTTAAGCTAAAGTCTTAACTTTCTGCTAAATTTTTATTGACTTTTCAGGAAGTCTTGATATTTTTTCCCCTATAAATAAACAAAACATTCCACTACTTATAGTAATTACACATACCCATGACTGTTAGTTTATTCTTCTATCTCTTTCCTAGGGTTGAGAAATTACCAATCTTTTGAATTATGTGATATTCTTCTTTGATCAAGACATCTAGCATAGAATCTGGCACAAAGGAGGGCAAAAGATGAATAGAATCCAACCTTCGCCTAGAGCTGGCTAAATTATTTTGAGTGAATGAATGATAGTCAAAAGTACAAGATAAGCTTTCATGTGAATGTGGACATGTTATTATGTGGGAATTTAGATATAAACTTCACAGTTCAGGATTCAAGCTGTTTGGTTAACAGTATCATGTTTAAGAAGTTCTAACAGCTTCATCAAGCTAATCTCAAATTATTATATAGATAATCCTGATTATTTTCAATCATATATTGTCACTTACCCTGATTTTCTACCACAAACCATTTTCCACTCAATAGCCATAATGTTTTTCAAGACTCAGTATTTCTGAGGGATATTCTCCAATTAAATCCGCCCTCATTTTTCATTCTCATTTTGATATTTATTAAAACTGTGCTTCGGTGCTTAATCGACTTTATTCCAATTCTAGTAGAATCACATACAAGTGGTCATGAAAGGGGAAGAATAAATATTAGTATAAATAAAATTATTTTGCTTGCTAAATTGGCAACTTTACAGCAAATTGGATTCTACATATCAGCGAATCACCATCTAACTAACAATTCCTATGTAGATATTTTGGGGCCATCGCTGTCAATTCAAAGACATTATTAACTATTTGAAAGAACAAAACTTATTTTGTAAACTCCAAGGAGCTTATTACAATGTAATGTAAGCATCAGGTAATTAATAATTAATAATAATAACTTGCTGAATGATTCTTTGAAAGAGGATAGCATGTATGTTGATACTAGACATGGTCACAATTTATACTGACTATAGTTATATTATCAACTTATAAATTCAAAGCATCAAATCAGAGAGAAAATACACAAATCTTACAAATTAATTAATTGGCATTGTATATCAAAAGAAGGTTTTGCATAAATGAACACTTCACATTTTATCTACTTATAATTGATTAGAGATTCTCAACCCAGAACGACTTTACACCTTATGGGACATTTGGCAATATCTAAGATATTTTTGAATGTCACAACCTGAGAGGTCTTTTAGTGTGTAGAGGCCAGGGACACTTCTAAACATCCTATAATCTTCAGGAGGTAATTCCTTTACAGCAAAGAATTATCTGTTCCAAAATATTAATAGCGCCAAAGCTGAGAAACTCTGGGTAAATCATGGACTGACACTTAATCTGAAAGACATTCTCTTTGTATTTCACTGTTTCTCTGACCTTTAATGTTTACTTTACCTTCCTCTGTTCATGTAAGCAATAAACTTAAAAGCTTTTTTCTCTTTCTTTCTTTCCTTTCTTTTTCTTTCTTTCTTTCTTCTTTCTTTTCTTTTCTTTTCTTTTCTTTTCTTTTCTTTTCTTTTCTTTTCTTTCTTTCCTTCTTTCTCTTTATTTCTTTCTTTTTCTTTCTCTTTCTTTCTTTCTTTCTTTTTCTTTATTTCTTTCCTCTTTCTTTCTTCTTTCTTTCTCTTTCTTTCTTCTTTCTTTTCTTTCTTTCTTTCTTTCTTTCTTTCTTTCTTTCTTTCTTCTTTTTTCTTTCTTTCTTTTTTTTTTTCCTGATGAGTACAGAATGATACCAAAGAACCATGACTATGATATTTAGCAACATATTTATATGCTCACACTGGAAACAATTTACTGATAGCTTATCAAAAGGAAATCATGTAAGCATTCCCCTAAGTATCTCTGACAGTTTGGGAAGGAGTTTTCCAAGTAAGAAATAAGCTATTTGTTTGTTTGTGTTTTATAGTTTTTTTTTTTTTTTTATGGACTATGATCTTTATGTTGACTTTCACAAGGTAGGCTTACTGAAAGCTATTCATAAAGTGTCTCTGTAGCATTTCAATATGTAAATAAGAGGTCATCCTTGATATCCCTTGTTTGCCCAAACACCCAATCCAACCAGGAAACCATTGCTATGAATTCTACCCTTTAAAATCTCTACAATATCGTTCTTCCACAAAACCCCTGGGAGCATTGCCCTTGCCGGAGCTTTCAGCACATCGTGCCTGACCAACTTCCCTTCTTTCGGCCTTTAGGTGCAACCTCATTCCCATCACCACCAAAAAATTCTTTACCTGTTTGCTGTCAGAGTGATTTTTCTAATCTAGTAAACTCATTATGTATCTCTCTGTCCTGGTTGCAATTTAATCTCCACTATGGGTCATCACTGAATATATATATATATATATGCATTTATATATGTATGCATATGTATGCAGGTGCATGTATTTACACTTAAGCTTTGAACCATAAATAAATCTAGACACCTGTGTCTGATACATGCTGCTTATTTTTATTTGGGTTCACTTATAAACTAGTTGGATCCGAGCCTGCAAGTTGGAATTTTTATCATGAAAATTCTACACAGTGTGAAATCCAAGGTTTTTCATCCATAAGGTCCTTCGTGATCATTTAAATTCCTATGTAAATTTCCAGTATCCTCCCTTACTTCTCCCTTATTCTAGCCCTTTGCTGCTGTCATATCAAATAATGCATGTCCCTAGAGTAGTGGTTTTTTCATACCTTCTGATATTCACTCATACCCTTTTTGTATCTTATGGACACCCACATCAAGAATTCATCTAGAACGTAGAATTATGATATGATCTAGAAATTCCACTCTTAGGTTTATCCTCCAAAGAATTGAAAACAGATATTCAAACAAATCTTGATATGTGAAAGTTCATAGCAGCTCTATCCACAATAGCCAAAACCTAGAAACAATTCAATTTCCAGGAGGGGATGAATGGATGAAAAATATGGTGTATCTATACAAAGAAATACTATTTAGCTATGAAAAGGATTGAACTACTGATCCATGCCAAAACATGGATGAACCTTAAAAATAAGTTGAGAGAAGCCAGACACAAAAGGTCATACATTGTATTATTCCATTTATGTAAAATATCCAAAATAGGTAAGTCCATAGGGGCGGAGAACAGATTAGTGGTGACCAGAAGCCAGGGGTGTTGAAGGTTTGGGGAGTATCCACTTAATGGGGACTAGATTTCAGTGGAAATGGTGAAAATATTTTGAACTAAATAGCAGTGATTCTTGTACCACATTGTGAATGTACTAAATGGCACTGAATTGCACACTTTAATTTTATGTCATGTAACCTTTACCTCCTTTACAGAAAAAAAAAAAAAAAAGAATTCAGCATTGGACAGCCTTCATATTGGGCAGAAAGCTATTACTGACCTTAACTCTGAAATGCCTTCTTGATTCCAAAAACCATGTTTCTCCTTTTGACAAGACCATATATACCTCAAGTGTTTCACTTGTGTCTTTCTCTCAACTCCAGACAAACTGCAAATTTGACTCTTTTTTCCTTATCTTTGTCTCCCAAAATTTTATTTTGCTTTGTTTACATACTAAAAACTAAATAGGCTTCCTAATCTGAGGTAACTTAATGAGAGATCTGAGTCTGCTTTCTTAATGAATGATAAAATCTATTTAATCATGTTTAATTCATATGCTCAAAAGTGTTGCTATTTTTAAAGATGTGTAGAGTAAGAGTAGATGGTTAAATGTATATTCATTTTGATTTTTGAGTGCTGAAGGTGAATATATTTGGCATGGTAATTCAAAAACACAAGGAATAGCTTAATCAAATCTATACATTGGTGGAGTGTTTATAGAGTACTCACTATTGATCTTTATATAACCACTTTATATTGGTTATCTACTGCCTTATTTAGTTCTTCCCATTGCTAGTTACTCCACATAATTCAGATTCCTGCTCAAATACCAACCTAGGAGAGGCTATCCTTAGAAATCCTGTCTGAATGCCTCCCCCCCCCCCAAATCCATGGTGTAAAATTCTATTTTAATCATTTTTCCCACTTAAATTTGCATTATTTACTTCCTTAGTTATTAAATGTTACTTGTATTTTCAAAATATTTGCTCTCTGTTGTTGTTACAAATACTCCCAAAATTTAGTGACTTAAAGCAATATCCTAATTAATTAAGCAATTAATAAACATCTTATTAATTTATGATTCCACAAGTCTATGTTTAAAACTGGGCTTAGCTGGTCAGTTGTTCTGGTCTCTGCTGGCTCTCTCAGTTATGTTCAGCTAATGGCTCTTTCTGTGATTGATTGGGGACTTCATTTTGCTTCCATTTATTTCTCTTCCTTGAGCAGATCAGCCCAGGCTTACACAGAACCTGTTGGCAGATGTCTGGGAGAGAGCATGGAAGTATGCATTCCATCAGCCAAAACAAGTTACAAGGCCAATCCAGATATAAAGGATGGAAAAATAAACTCTACTTGCTCAATGAGAAAAATTGCTAAGTTAGGGGCACCTGGGTAGCTCACTGGTTGAGCATCTGCCTTTGACTCAGGTTGTGATCCTGGAGTTCTAGGATCAAGTCCTGCATCATGCTCCCCATGGGGAGCCTGCTTCTCCCTCTACATATTTCTCTGCTTCTCTGTGTGTATCTCATGAATAAATAAATTAAATATATATTTTTGTTAAAGTTACTAAGTCAGCTAAGAATATGGATCTAAGATAAGGTAGAGAATTGAGGACATGGTTGTAATTGATCTACCACAATTCTGTTTAGCTCTGCAGAATCCTATAGCCACACACCCAACCCCCACCCACATCCTCCTTTCTTTATAATCCTAGTCACTAATGTAAACTAAATGCAGTTTCACAACTGCTTGAAGACCTCAGTTGCCATACCGCCCTTTAAAATTGTATTGTCTTAAATGCAGTTATTGGCTGAGGTTGGATTTATCCTTCTTTTTAAGGCAGTCAAACCTGGGTTGTATGCATTTCATCAGAAAGTAGTCAAACCATCAGTCAAGTCCCCATATCCCTGGATTCTTCTACTTCTATCTTCCTCTTTTCTCTTTCAGCCTCTAGCCTGGAAACCTTATAGCTAAACCCACTCAAGTTATTACAAGTAAAACTATATTTGATTCATTTGGAAAATAATAAGAATGATGAAATAAAATTGGTGGAAATACCTTGAAAATTTAAGATTAATGATATTAAATTGCAGTGGTAAGAATTTCAAGTAGACACTTGGAAATACTTCCTGATTATTATAGTTTGAGATATTGGCAAGTGATTTAAAGGGAAGTAATGTTCTCTTTAGAGATTTATCACATGCAAAAAAAAATAGACTATTGGTGGAACACTTTCAATGAAATATTGCTAAGATATATTGGCAATATTAGAGCAGGTGAATGTTTGACAACTTATAGTTCAGAGAGAAAAATATATTTTCCCCTTAAAATATTTCTACCTTGAGTGAGGAGACTGTATTTAAAATAAATTATGGGGCACCTGGGTGGCTCACTGGTTGAGCATCTGCCTTTGGCTCTGGTTATGGTCCTGGGGTCCTGGGGTCTGGGGTCCTGGGATCAAGTCCTGTGATGGGCTCCCTGCAGTGGGCCTGCTTCTTCCTCTGCCTGTGTCTCGGCTTCTCTGTTTGTGTCTCATGAATAAGTGAATGAAACTTTTTTAAAAAATAAAAATTAAATTAAATAAACTATGCCATAGAACAATACTTGTCATTATTCCCACTCCAATGGGAGATACGGAGCATCTTTAAGTTTATATTCTGGACCAACACATATTAATAGAGCCTCCTGACACTTCTATGGGAATACGTCAAAGAGCCTCAGTTTATGCAGGTAGAGGAGCTTCAGCTAAAACATAGATCAAATTTTCTTGGTTTACAATTATGTCAGGTGAAAGCTGAGGCTAAAATGTAAATCCCCAAATCTTTTTTCTAACCTTACTTGTTTACTTGGCAACCCAAGTTTCCTTTTTTTTTCTTCTGTTCTTCACCTCATATCCTTCCCTCCTTTCCTGCTGAGAACTGCAATGAACTCACTTACAAAAATAAATGCAAAACTAAAGGAATGTATACCGTAATCTACTGGTTCAAACTGAATGGCCAAGAAAATATGACTTCATTCCTTTAAATAACCAAGAAAAGAATTACCTGTGGAATTTCTCTGTATTTCCTTCCTATGAGAACATAACTGTTTATGAAGGGGTTAAAATAACATAAACTCTGCTTTTATTTTTAATGTTTTTGTTGTTGTTATTAATGTAATGTTAAGCAGATCGAGAAGCAGACTCGATGTTATCACCCAGCCTTAACAAATACCAACTCAAGACCACTTTCCTTCTCTGCAGTAGTTTGAAGTAAATCATAGTCATCGTATTATTTGTTGTTGTTTTTTTTTGTATTCATGGTGGCAAATGTTGTTTTATAATAAGGGAAAAAGCATCATGACTGCGCCAGACTCCGTGGACTTCCCTTTGCCAGTTAAAATTCAAGGCTGGATTATTGCATTCTGTTACCTGCAAAGCACTCTCCACATAACATTCTGTCATTCTTTGAAATAGCAAATGGAAGTCATTTAAACCAGATGAGCAACAGGATGGGGAATTGGCATACCTACAGCACAGGATGCACGGCACCACGCACCTATTTCAAGGGAATGAAGAGTGGGTGGCCGGAAGAAAGAAACTCTTTTCCCCATTTAACCTGTAATTTGACAACATCTGTGAAGAATTATTCCCAGCATTGGCATCATAATTGTTGTATCTAACATCAATCACCAGGGAAGGGAGATTACTTGAAATAGATGTTAACAGCGTTATAGTTTAGCAACATGAAAGTCAAAAATGAGAGGAATGAGATCTGTAAGACAGTTGCCCAAATTAATCAAGGGGCTAGAGAGACACTAAATTGTTTAATACAAAGTGAGTACTAAATCTGCTTATATAAGAAGAGTTTAAGTTCTAGGGACCATCATCTATTCTGTATTCTAGGTACTAAAAACCCAAATATTTCTAAACTGTTATATGATCATGACCTGATGTTGTCGTTGTTGTTGTTGTTGTTTTTCCTGCATTGTTGCTTCATTGTTAAGAGCAATATAGATATGAACATTTTATGCAGAAATTGAAAAAAAGAATGCAAATACTGATCCCCTTTTAAATAAATACTATTGATAATACACTCAGAAATCTTAAAAAAAATTTTTTTTACTTAAATTCAATTTGCCAACGTATAGTATAACACCCAGTGTTCATCCCATCAAGTGTCCTCCTTAGTGCCTGTCACCCAGTCACCCCATCCCCCATCTCCTCCCCTTCCACAGCCCTTTGTTTATTTCCCAGAGTTAGGTGTCTCTCATGGTTTGTCTTCATCTCTAATTTTTCCCCACTCAGTTTCCTCCTTTCCCTTATAGTCCTTTTCACTATTTCTTATATTCCACATATGAGTGAAACCATATGATGATTGTCCTTCTCCGATTGACTTATTTCACTCAGCATAATACCCTCCAGTTTCATCCACGTCAAAGCAAATGGTGGGTATTTGTCCTTTCTCATGGCTGAGTAATGTTCCATTAATATACTCACACTCTTCCAGGAATCTGAACTTTCAACAAGCTAAGAACTGTCTTACTTTGGCAACTATTGACTTCATAACCTGCGCCTAATATATTAAGAAAATATTCATGGGCTTATTGGATTACGGCATTATAGCCAAATATGTCTTTGAAATTACTTTGCAGTTTAAAGGATATTTTGCATGTTACAGTCTAAAAAATCTTCAAAATGTTTTCTTCACTGTCTTCCAAGACATGACCCTCTCTTGGTTTTTCTCCTCTCTCTTGGCCTACTTTTTTAAGTACTATTTCCTTTTCACCTATATTCCCAGAGCTCTTTCATGTAGTTGTGACCCAAATGTATATTTTCAGTTTGGGCCTGTCCCCTGAATTCCCTGCTCAGGTATTCAGCTTCTATGTGTTACCTCCACTTGGATATCTAAGAGCAATGCCAAAACTGAGTTGCCGGTCTTCTCTCAACACCCACTTCCCCCTTCCACTGTCTTTCCACTCTCAGAAATGGCATTGCCATCTTTCCAGTTACTCAATCCAAAAAAATTGAGCCATCTCTCTTTTTCATGCACAATCTACAAAATATTCTGGTATCTCTACATTCAGAATACAATCAGAATCTGACTACTTTTCAAACATTCCACAGCTACCATCATAGCCCAACCGCCATGATCTCTTGCCTGAATGATTACACTAGACTCCAAACTGATTTTTCCACTTTTGCCTTTGCCTTCCTAAGTCTATTCTCAGCATAGCAATAGGTGTGATCCTTTTAAAACAAAATCAGATCTTGGGGTGCATGGGTGGCTCAGTCAGTTAAACTTCCAACTCTTGATTTTGGCTCAAGTTATAATCTCAGGGCCATGGGATTGAACCCCTAGTCAGACTGAGCTCCATGCGGAGTCTTCCTGTTCCCCTACTCACTCTCTCTCTCTCTCTCTCTCTCTCTCTCTCAATCTCTTTCTCTAAAATAAAGAAAATCTTTAAAAACAAAACAAAATCAGATCTTGCTACTCTTCTACTCCAATGTCTTCTCATTTCACAAGAATAAAAGGTGAAGTCTTTATAAATGGCTTAAAACTATTTCCCATACTCACACCATCTCTCTCTTTACTCTTTATTATTCCTTGAACATGCAGGCATGTACCCCCACTTAAGGTCTTTTGCACTTGCTATTCTCTCTTCCCAGGGTACTCTTCATCTTATATCTGCAAGGACTCCCCCATCATCTCCTTTAGGCCTATACTGAAATGCTACATTCTTAGGGAAGGATCCTCACTATCTATAATTTGATCATTCCAACAGTCTCTATGTCTTTCTCTATGTAATTTTCTTATTGCAGACTCATCATCAACAATCATCACTATGAAATCATTGTGCAAAAAAAAAAAAAAAAAAAAAAAGAAAAAAGAAAAAAAGAAAGAAATCATTGTGCAATCATGTTCTACATTCATTCATTTTTATTTATAATAAGATCATTTTTTTATTTATTGTCTACTTATTTGAGAGAGAGAGAGAGAGAGTGGGGGAGAAGAAAAGAGGGAGAGACAAGCAGACTCCACGCTGAATGTGGAACCCAACAAGGGACTTGATCTCATCACCTTGAGATCATGACCTGAGCCAAAATTAAAAGTTGGACATTCAACTGACTGAGCCACCCAAGTGCCCCCCAAAAGAACCCTCTTAATAGAATTGGAATGATTTTTACTTCAAAAAGTATGACATTATTATTACCTTAAATAATATTAGCCAGCATTTATTGTTTCCTTATTATATATCAATACCATGTATATTAATAAATGGCAATGATAGTAAAGAAGGATAGAACTTCAGCAAATACCTGGTCATCTGAGACCATTTTAAGAGAAAACATGGCTCTGACAACAACAAAATAGAACTATGTAGCTTAGAAAATGTACATATACCCCAGGGTCCTATTGAAATAGAATAGCTTTAGAGTAAAACAAATTCAAATTTGATGTTATTGATTTAATATCTAAAGTGTGTTTATGCTTAAAAAATATAGCAAATATAAAATTCAAGCTCTATATAAAATCATTTACTTGTAAGCTAATCAATTGCACAAAGGAATACTAAGTCTTAGAATAATAAAATTTCTAACCCAAAATATTAGTTGATCACGTAAAAAGATTTTTATTATTATCAAGATAACCAATAGTCCATTCCACCAGCCTACAAAAGAAAGTGAAGAAAAACACTGAAGATCCTCAAAATAAAGATCTAAGGAGCCCTTCTCTGCTAGAACTGGAAGTGAGAAGTGGTTGTGTTGCATAGGTGGTCTCTAGAACAAGTTTTAATTAAATTGAGTAATAAAAGAGCACTGCCCTTTATGGTGAGAAAGAACTCATAAAATTTTTGTACAAATGCCAGGTAATGTTTGCATTAGTGTCCATAAGGAGTTTCGTTTTTTGCTGTTTTCAGCTCTATAAAAGTTCCACCTAAGAAAATAATGAAGATCCTAGTCTTCCTTAAATGCTTGTGAATCAAAGCTACTTCACAGGTTTGTCCATGGCAACTTTGGTAATCTGTCTATTACATACTAAATATCAAGGTAAAACAAAATGAAAGCAAAACAAAACAGGAGGTAACTTTTAGAAATTCCTACTACCTTATTTCTTTACTGAAATGAATTACATTAAAAATTTAGTTGACGAGGAAAATTCTCATCAACTTTCTGTTTTACAAATGATATATTCTAAGAAAATTCACACCCTAGAAATGTACTTGTCTTATCTGTCCCTTCAAAAATTCCATCATCTCTCCAGCCAAATTTACCTTCACTAGCTACCCAAGTTATCTCTTGGAAACTCAAATTTGATCTTGTTAGTGTTCCACATAAAATAGTTCCTGGATCCCCATAACTCTAGATTGATATCCAAATTGCTGTTCATCCTTATTGTCTACCTCTCTTCCATGTTCACCACATATTCCTGTCACCTAGAATTATTTATTATTCTCTATGTGTTCTGCTTTACTCAGCTCATTATTTGCAATATAAAGTACCCACTACATGGAGTGGTTCTGTTCTGTTATCCATCTGCTATCCTGTTTGTACGGTATAACAGAGAGTCAAGGGCACAGGTTATGTATTCAGAAAGATGTGGGTTTAGGTCCCAATTTGTTCAAATGTGACCTTGAGGAAATAAAAATATTAATCTATCCTAGTTTTTACTATTTTCACAGATAAATAGTGATAAAACCTACCTCATATGTTTTTGGTGATTGACTAATACAAATATTTAATACATTAAGATTTCCTGCTGTGTCTTAAACCATAATATGTGCTCAATAAACACTAATTATTATTTTTTCATAAAAATGATAGTCCCTTTGTAAATATTTCCTGACTCACCCATACAAATTTAGATACTCCCACTAGCATCTCAAAGTTTCATTAGCACCCTATATAAATTGCTATCCTGGAACTTGTAATATTTATGCTATAACTTTTGCATGCTACTCTCTTCTCTTTGCAGCAACTTTCTGGAATTTACCATTAACTGAAATCTTTATTTCCTTCTGCTTTTGCTCTACCTTTGATATAACTTCATAAATTAAATCATTACAGAATATGATAATTATCTGTTTACATGTTTGCCTCATATGGTTAATGACTTTGAGGGGAAAATTATAGCAAAGGCTAGTGGCTGGTTGCTAAAGCCTCTTCCTCTATTCCTTGTCATAAGTCCCCTGTCTTATTTATAATTAAGTGTGGCTATAGAGTTGCATTCCCGCTAAACTACTGTGAGCTGAATCAATGTGTATTATACACCTAGACCTCATTCAAAATAACCCTGCTCATACATTATCCACTATGCTTTTGTCCTTCCAGCATGCTGCAAATAAGCCCCTATGGCTCCCAGAGACCAGAAACAGAGACGCTCTGAGTCCCTGAATCACTATCTTGAGGAGGGATGCTTATGGGTGGGGAACAATGATTTTATTAATAAGAAATAAACTTTGATTACTTTAGACCAAGGACCTGCTGATTTTTTCTATAAAGGGCCAGAGAGTAAATATTTCCAGCTTTGTGGGCCCTATAATCTTTGTTGCAACTCTTCAACTCTGACATTGTAGAGCAAAAGTTGCTGAAGACAATACGTAAATGAATGAGTGTGGCTGTGTTCCATTAAAACTTTATTTATGATATTGAAGCTTGAATTTCATATAGTTTTCATGTTCACGAAACACTATTCTCGTTTCGAGTGTTTTCAACCATTTAGGAAAGAAACCTCCATTCTTAGTTCAATGTCTGTAAAACCCAGGCAGGGCTGCTTGGGCTGCAATGTGCCCATTCCTGTTTGTCCATTTAAAATTCAGAATTTATTAGTTATAGAAGTAATTGTCAGCTTACAAATACAAGAGCTGTAATTTATTTATTCATTTTGTATTCCCAGGAACAAACATAGCACGTAGTAGGTAGTCAATGAACTGTGCAATGAATGAATAAATAAATGAAGAAATAAATTGATTTAACTTGACTCTATCTTTGTCATAGGAAATCATTCAGAGAAGACATGTCTAAACAAAATAGCATAAATTCCATAGTTTCTCAATGCCATGTGTCAAATCTGCTGAATATTTTACATAAATATTTGAGAATAATAAAAATGTATTCAAATTTCAGCATATTTATGAAAACTGAGACTCAGAAACATAATGGCCAAAATACTGTATGAGTCAACATGAAATACATAATACTAAAAGGATTTTCTTATAATAACTAGTGCACTAAGATAATACTATAACAAAAATCATTATCAGAGTTGATTTTAACATTATCTTAAAATCAAAGGCTTCAGAGAAAGTGAGATAGTTACCATTATGGATTATTTGCTCTCATTCCATTCTGGCGCTTCCTTTGTGGCACTTACCTTGATTGTAAAATACTCATTATTTATTTGTCTTGTTCCTTATTTAATGCATGTTTTCCCAATTGAATTTTAAGCCATGCGGTGGCAGGACTTTGTCTAATGTACTTCCATATTCTCAGCAATTAACCCAATTCTTGGCACCTGTCAGACATGAAATTCATATTCATGAAGTGATTGGATAAGCCGTACCTATGATTCTATTTAATTAAATACAGGAGAATGGTTGGAAACCTATTTATTACGAATCATATGACAATTTTATAAAAGGCAAGTACATTTTCAAAATGCAGAAATAAAATCTCTAAAGAAAAAAAAATAGATCGTCATTCCGAACAAAAATGATGATCCTTATGTCTCTTCAGCAAGAAGTAATGGGATTCTTTGTGAGAAGCAACTATGTCCTTTCCATTATATACAAGAGGAAGAAAAACAGCTGCTGTTGAAACAGACCCAAGGAAGTCTGGGCCTTATAACAAATGTAGTGGTCACATTTAAGCTTGCTCTATGAGCTAAGCATGCCAGGCCAATAGAAGACATCAGAGGAACTTCAAAAGCCTGAATCACCTAAGCAGGCTGGCAAAGAATGCCATTTTTAATCACCTTAGGTCGATTTATGAGCCTGGAACTCTCTCAAACATCCAGCAATTCCCTGAGCTTAATTCAGGTACATATAGTTCCAGGCTCATAAGATTTTAGCCTTGGTGTCAGAGGATCAGAACAGAAAATGAAAATACTGCCATATAAACAAAGCGTAATGTTTCAGCCACACATCTCCCTTTTAAGAGAGTATATGGGGACGTAGAGAGGGAGAACAATTCTCAGATATATAGCCCACCTAGGTAAAGCACTTTCAAATGTACTTCATTTATTTATTTTAGGCCATTTTTGGCTCGAAATCATGCAAAATTACTGTCTCTAGTTTCATTCTGCTCTTTTGAAATAGTCCAGATTTTGCGCTAAGAGTTTAAAGCCACAGCAAAGAGTGAGGCCAAGAGGGAAAGCTTTTGAAGAGTTCTCACAGCTGTGAAAACACAGGCCTCAGGCTGTGTGTAGAGTTACTTCAAACAGCTGTTTCAGGTGACTAAACACCTTGAGTCTCATTCATCAAGTGTTGTTTATCCTGGCTGACACACCAGACTGGGAGAATTAACTCCGAGAAAAAAGATGTACTACATACCAAGTATGGGAAAGGAACCTAGCTCTTGACATGGGAAGCAAAGGAAAATAATAATGATAATAATAATAGCCCGAGTCCGTTTAAAAGAAAGTAGAACAGAAATCATTTTATGTTAACACTTCTTGTGATACGCTTTGCATCTTTTCCAATCACAGACCAAACAATATTGATCCCCCCCCCCCCACACACACACACACACAAAATTGAGACGGACAACTCCTACACCCAGAGAAGCACATCGAATAAATGGTAACAAAACTTCTCATCAATTATCAGCACAATACTGAAAAAGGAGGTATAAATAATGCATTTTCATTATTTTTAAAAAAGGGGAAAGGGGCTTTCTTGCCTAGAATCACTGCTTTATTGCCAACATTGTCTCATCAAGGGTTGGCCATAGGGTTCATCACCCAGTATCAAAAAATTCTTTCATCTAGTCTATTCAAAAATGTGACATGATAATATATTTTAAACCATGTAACTATTTGCATGGATCAAAAGAAGAATGAAATAAAATGACACGAGTCAGTGTCAGGCGAAGTGTTACTAGTTAAGTAAGCTTTAAATATTGAAAGCCAGTTTTAATATTTCCTTTTAATCTAGAAATATGTCACTCGGTAATTTTTTTTCTTTATAACATCGGGGTGGTTACGAACAACATTTTCCATGGCTTCATTCAGCACTAAGCAGAAAAACTTACCCTACCCTCTCCTTTGTCATGACTGACATTGTCGGCTGTCACTTCTACTAGCAATTAGTTTATCATGTATATTATGGCAAGGCCTAAAGAGTAAGACCTTTTTTCAGTCCCCCATTTGCTTAGTTTATGAGTGATATTTAAATACTGTCTCTATTTTTCTGATCTTTTTTCCAGGCCAAAAATAGCTCTTGATTTTTTTTTTTTTAATCAATATGTTTAAAAGAAGTTCTTAAGCTCTATAGTACATAGTAATGAAATGAGGATCTTGAGGAAATGCAGATTCTGATTTATCCAGTCTAGGCCCGGCCTGAGGTTCTGCATTTCTAACAAGCTATCAGGTGAATACTCATGCTAATGATCCAAGGACCATATCTTGAATAGAAAGCATTAAGGAAAGAACTACTAGTCCTGAAGAGGAAAGAGGAAAAGCAGTTGTTTGTTTGGTTGTTGTTGTTTTTTAACTTTACAAAAAATGTTTTCTTTTCCATCCACAGAAGAATAGAGACAAACATGAAAATATTTGCTGTCCAATCATTAGGTAAAATAATGATGGAAAACAAAGTCATAGAGTCGGGATGTTCTACTTAAAGTATAGAGCTAAAGACTAACTATGTTCTTCTGTACATTCAAGAGCAAGTCATCCAAAAGAGTTCGGGGATGCTAATCCAAATAGAACACAAAAGTGAAAAATTGCTCTTCGTCTTCCAATAATATAGTTCATGATAATGATGGGTGAGGTGCTTTGAGGGGAAACACACCTGAGAGGGCAATACTTGCCACATCTGGGCAATAGCGCTGGTGTTAAGGAAGGAAACATAAGTTTCATTAGCAAAGAAATAAAAGATGCAAGCAAACAAACCACAAAATCCGGAACTAAGGAGGCAAAAGGGAGTAAGGAAAGTATAAAAAAGGAAAATGTATTGGAAACTTATTCTACAAAAGAAAAAAAAAGAACCCTATGACACAGCCATTGCATCCATTTATCTATTTTATAGATGAGGACAATGAATCTCCATGGGACTCATTTATGTAAATCAGGTAATAACTGGAGGAGATTCTAACCCAATTCCTTCTGACTTTAAAGTTGTTCTGTCTACCATAGTTCTCTCAAAAATAGGATAGATTTTAAAAAATGACGTAGGAAATATATAAGCACCTAATTAATACCAATAGTGCTTTAAGGAAAATTGAGACCTCGAGCCACGTAAGAGTTTTGAGGAGTGTTACAGAAAGTCTACTTGAGAAGGGTGGTAGTAGAGGAAGGTGACCAGAGAATAAGTGAGGAGTAGTAGGAAATGGGCATGAAATAGTAAATGTTCTGCAAAATGCATTACACACACTGGTTACTGAGAGTTCATTATAGAAAGTTTAGCACTAGCTTTTCAGATCTGGACCATTAGGTACGTTCCCATTTAATCTCAGCTGCTTTACATAAAATATCAGACCAGTCCATTCAAATTATTGAGTAATTACTATCTACCAGTTACTGTATTGTGGACTGAGTTAATGAAACTTTATAGGGATCATCAAAATGTATTTGTGGGAAAAAACACCAAAGAGATTCTTGGTGTGACTAAAACATCTTCACAATGAATGTTTAATGATAAAGTAATTGAATCATTCCCTCAGATCAGTTTACGGATGAAAGGTGTTACTGGGTCACAAAAAATATCAATATTTCTCTTGCCGCAGACTTACGTGACGGTGACAAGTTTTATGTACAATACAGAAATATGATTTGGAGAATTAAATTATAAAACGAAAGCAACACAAATTTAAGAACAACCAAGTTACCCTACATGAAATTTGTCTCCAGGGACAAATCTGTCTCATTGTAGATATAAGGCAATAAGCACTACAATAATCAGAGTTGATCAGCACTGATGACTCCACCATAAAGGTGGGCTAACCAGCCAGGATGACTCCCCCATGTAAAGGCGAGGTGAGGTATGACACTGAAACTAAACAGATAAACTCCTCATTATGACACTTAAAAAATGTCCCATATATTTTTATTTCTTTTGCCAGATGTCAAAAAAGGAAATAAAATCCTGAACTTTTCTTTATCTAATTTATTTCTCTAAAGTTTTCACACACACACACACACACACACACACACACATAAGGAAAATGTTTTTACAAAACTGAAGTGTTTTAAAAGTAAAATAGAAAGGTGGAGAAGGAGGACATTTGCAAAAATCCTCCTACAGATGAATCCCGAAGGGTTAGGCAGGGCTCAGCCATCACCCACTTTACGGTGTTCTTGTTTCAGTTCAACAAAGGCTTTTCTTTCTGCTCTTCTAACCTCTATGTGTGTCAGGAGGCAAATTTTTAGCCTTATATTCTCCTCCTCTGTTGTTTAAATTCTTAGCTAAAGTTAATTTGCTTTGAGAACTAATACTCCACAAGAGAGTTTGTCTCATAAGGAGCTATTACAATCACCTGCCACTGGAATTTTCAGGAATTAAAGAATAAATAAAACTTAGAGATGAATATTTGTGAGGGCAAGGAGGGGTTATTTCCATGATCCTTCCATCTAAAAAACGATTGCCTTACACTTTATGAAAAGTTGGATGCCAACTTGTTTGCAAACTTTTGCATACTGTATGGTATTTCTTTCCCTTTCTATTTTTCCCTCTCCCATGTACCTAAAAATACCCCCAGAGTACCACTGAGTAAACCCTCCAAGACTTTTGTGTGTATCACTGACTCGCAAGCAGATTGGCAGCCAGTAGCTTACATGTGCTTCTGATTATGTTAATGAATTAGAGGTCAGGCCCTTTGACTCTTCAGTTAAAGCAATCTGAATCCAGTTAAAGGTAAAATTAAACTAGAAAGAGTTTTGGTTACCTCATAATCTCACCAAAAATAGCTCGTTTAATATATAGTGAAATCTGGCATAAATGAGAGTCTCTTCTTTGATCTATGTACAACAAAGCTAGAAAACATAATTTCCTCAACTCTAAGAATGATAATAAAATATATATTTTACTCACTGAAGCAAATGCAATTACTCACATTTTCCACCTAATGCATGGTGGGAAATTCCATTCACAACTTCACAAGGTGAAAATGGTCAAATATGGACAAACTTGGCTCTAAGTTCCAGTCTGCTCCTTTGAAAGCTCAGAAAGACAGCTGCCTAGTATTCTCGCCACCTTGTATTAACACATCACCATAAGGTGTAGGGCAGGGTACTACTCCCTAGAATGGGTTTCTAAGGATAAGTAGGATCTACTTACAGATCAAGAAATCAACACTTTGGGGCTACTGGTGGTTCCCAGACTCAATGGAAATATTATCTATGCAAACAGGCTTAAGTGAACATAACTGAGGAAAGAAAAAGAAAAGAAATGCTTTAAGTAGTTGGTGATATATGCACTGGCCCCTCTCACATTTTTTAAGGGCAAACATACTTTTCCAAATCCATGAGATAAGAAGAGAAGAAAATTATGAACACCTTAATTTAGGTCATGGGCATTCAGGTGAAAGCAGATGGCAAAGCCAAGGGCCTTAATAAAATCAGTTCAGGAAGGGATTCCCCCCATAGGAACATAAATGACAAGGTGCAGTATTCATATCCAACACAGTATTTATTTTTGAAGATCAGCCTATCTTTTAAAAGATAAAGACAGATCAAATTTTCTGATCATGAAGACTTTGAAATAGTGTACAACAAATTATAGTTCAAGTAGATTTCTGGTGTAATTATATTAGTCAAGATTTAGGAAGGACAGCGGTGATCAGAGCACTTTATGTTTGAAATATTTAATGCCCACATGGGAGGAGGATGTGGCTATTATTATCCCCATTTCACAGATGAGAAAGCTCAAATAGAGATTGCCTCAGAGCATACAACTGGTAGGAGAAAGAGCAATGGTTTCAACCTAGGCTAATCCCAGAGTCATCATTCCTCACCATTGACCACAATCTGCTTTCTGAACTTAAATAATTCCTTTACAATTTTTGTTTATCTAGTACTACTAAAGGAGAGGAGTCTGAGGCCTTGAAATTATGTCGTGGTCGTGTTCTAACATCACTCAGTTTTGCCTGAATGTAGTTCTCAAACAATGTACAGGTGATCAAGAGTAGCTGTAGAAGACTCCGTCGGAGCAGGGGGCTTCCTAAGACTGAGGAGCAAGAACAGTTTGGGAAATGGAACTAGTTAAGCACTTTTCAATTTACATTTTGCCATGAGAAACTTATTGAAATTGTTGGTGGCTTACCCTGTGCGGGCTTAGCTAGAACTGCATTTTCCAGAATTCCTTTTCTTACACGTTCCTGGGTCAGTTGGCCACCAGAGAAATTTGTATGAGATTTGCAAGGCAGAAGTGAAGAAGCAGACGCTTCTATGGTCTAAGTCACCCTAGGCTGGGTCCTGTTGTCACTCACTTATATAATTGCTGATATTCTCACTCATCTTAAGGGTATAACCAGACTCCCAGGACTTCTTCCGTCAATCGCACAGGACGCTGAGCTATGCAAATGTGCACTAGGGATGCTGGGTTCCCCGGTAGATCACCTACATCATTGATACTGGACCCAGTGAGAGACAAGCATGGTGCCAGCCTGCCCCCCCACCCCACCCCAGGTTCCTTTGCTCCTTGATTTCCACCACTTAGAGCTATCCGCCTTTCCCTGCTGATGTCCTTGTTGACATTAGGCTTATCACTAGATATCGGTATGGCAGGTTTACATAGATTTGCTCAATCAGAATTGTATAAGGTTTAATCATTTTACTAAATTCTTTATTCTCTATCTGCTCTTTGATTGAACCTTGACCAGCAAACCATTTGAAACTTGTGGGTTGCTTTTAGGAGCCTTTTCGAATTTGAGGCTACAGATGCTATCTCAGTGACAGCCTATCATGGCAGAAAAGGCAAAGGTGAGAAAATGTATTACTTCCTTACAACTGGGGTGGGGGAAAAGAGTGCAACCAAAGCAAAGAACATGCAATACATGAGCAATTCAATAGAATATATTATTTGGCATTTATAAAGTGGGTTTTACTCCCCCCCACACTTTCCCTATTCCACATGTTATATGGTTTCAGGATGCTGTAGTTTTGTTAAAGCAACACAGAATTCCTGAGGTGGAAATTGTCTTGCTCATAGAAAAATAGAGATAACTATAAATATCATTTATTCAGTGATTTGAACTTGGCTGGCACACCAGCCTTCTTGTGGGTATGTCTACATATTAAATAATAGCAGTAAGACATCAAATTTGATGCCATAAAGCTAGCTAAATTCCATCTGCAGGGACCCTCAGGAAAAATTAAGTTTTATCTAACACCACCCACCCACAAGGAATGAATAGAGTCTGCCTAAGGCAGTTATGTCCATCCTAGCTGCCAGAATCAAACTATATGTGATGACTAACTAGTTGTGAAGAAAAAAACCAAACCAAACCAAACCAAAAAAAAGCTTCAAAGAGTTAAGAAACTTAATGTATTAAGCACTTTCAACTCTGAAAGGAAATCCACAGCAAATTTCAGTACAGCTAGGTTCACCATATGGCCTGGTTTTCCCCGTATACTCAGGTCTATGTTTGCTTTACCAGAGTAAACATTCACAAACCCCTCTTTCATTCTCAAATATGTCCCACTTTTGCAAAATTATCTTTTACCCTAGTAATAAGCCAATCACATGGAATTTGAAGATCAGATGAAGCTTTTTTTTTTTTTAAATAGCTCATTTGTATGAAATACTAGGATATTCCAGGCAGAGTCCTATGAAATTTAATGTATCACATTATTCACTCCTAGCAAACAGCCTCTCATCATAAGGAAACCATCACTAGCACCCTTCTTGGTAAGGAATCTGAGGGGCCCATGGGAATTTGCAACTTGCTGAAGTCCACAAGGTTATATGTGGCAAAGTAGAGCATTTGAAAAGCAAGGGTCTTAATGGCCATGACAATCTATAACAAGAATCTAAGGATAGTAGACTAAGACCACCCCCTCCTCCTCCCCCCACCTGCACTTCCCCTCCTCCACTGCTTGCAAAGAGAGCATCATCTCCAGTCTCTGGCCTTCCAAAGTGCTTCAATTTCCCCACACATTAACTAGTTTTCTACACTAAAACATGTGACGGTTAATTTTATGTCAGTTTAGCTAGGCTGCGATGCCCAGTTGTTGGGTGAAATACTACATGGTGCTAGGAGGGTATTTTACAGATGTGATTAACATTTATGATCAATTTTAAGCAAATGAAATTACCCTCCATGATGTGGGTGGGTCTTATCTAATCAGTGGAAAGTCTTTAGAACAAAACTGAGATTTCTCAGATAAGAAAGAAATCTGCCTCAGGACAGTATCGTAGACATCCTGCCTAGGTTTCCAATTTGCTACCCTGTGGATTTGGGAATCAAGACTATGTCTTTAACTCTTTCTGGAGTTTCCTTCCAGTGAGTCTGCCTTATAGATTTTAAATTTGCCAGCTCCCACAATTACTAAGTCAATTTCTTAAAATAAATCTCTCTCTCGATCTTATACAGAGAGAGTATATATTATGCTTTTTCCCACTTTACAGATGAGAAAACTGACGTTGTTAAAACGATACAGAGCTGCATGGTGAGGAAAATGAAAAATTAACTCAAACCCCTCAGACCTCAGAGACTTGGTACTTAGTCACTAGACTAGAATGCAACTCAATGGCACCAAAGCCCCAACATCAACACAGTAGGGTAAGAAAAGTCAAAAACTTGATGTCAAGACTCTTAAAACTTCAATCAGGTTTTAAAAGCTACCAAGCTAGCATCCTCTTTGGTAAGGAATGCCCTTGAGCAACTGACTTCCCTCCCTTTTAGTTCCAGATTTTCCATCTATAGAGAAAAGAGCTTTCAATAATCTTTATGTAAAGACAAAAATGTGTCAACATATGATAATTTAAGGCATCATTTTTATTTTGTTATTTTCCAGATTAGAAGTTACATTGTGGGCTTTCTTCCACTGACCACAAAATGTCCTGGGGTGTTGAACATTAAAATGATTCTTATATCAGAGGAACTTAGCTGTAGTACCCAGTGTCAGCACAACCCTTTTTCATTTATGAATATTAACACGGGGAACTCTGGAACATTTTACCAGCATAGCAGCTTTGGGACAGCACCAATGTTTTTCTTAATCTTTCAGATTAGTTTGCGTTTGTGCTTGTACATGCCCATATAACATAGCTAAAAATTGAGGATCTAAAAAGTTATGGAAAAAATGTAAGGAAAGGAAGAACAGGACCAAATGGGTAAAACAGGTAAAGTGCAAAAAAAATAAAAATAAAAAAAATAAAATCACCGAAACAAAAAACCTTCTAAAAGCAATAAATATTATAAAACTAATCAAATGTGTTTAGTAAAGCAACGAGCTAATTAAAAAGAAAACTATACTATGTCAAACACTGCAATAAAGCTGAGAAATGAGTAATCTTACCAAATTAGGGAACATCAGTCTCCTGAAAGGGAAAATTTACCAAGTACTGTTTCAAAAAACCCTTCACAACCTCTTAACTGACTGTTCAGAGTATTTTGAGTAGATGTGAAAATATGTGTTCATGATAGGGGGTTTCAGTTATTCTTAAGGATGCAATACAGCTTTACCTACATAGCTCTGCTTTTCTTCTTTTCTTTAATTGATCAGCAGTACTGCCTTAAGGTGTGTTTACACTCAGCCAAGGGAAAGGTAAGAATCCAGAAGCAAGAATGAGGATAGCAGAAATGAACAAAAAAAAATATCAAAGGAAAACACAGCGGAAGCCAAAACAAAGAAACAGAGAAGGCAATTTATTTTAGCAATATGGTGAACCGTGGGGGAAAGAAAACGACTCAAATATGGCAACTTGCAGGAACAGAGCCAAGTGTGCTTACTAAGTCACTTTGTGTGAAAGTCAGATCATGACTTTAATATAAATTTAAAGCACTGAAGTCCATTTGGCATATCAGCTGTGTATGGCAAATGAAATTGTGTGTTTTGCTTCCATAGGGTCAAGATACTTGGGGAAGAAGATTAGGTAAATGGCCCCAAATGCCAAGGGGGTTGTTAATTTTTTTATTGGTACATTGAGCTAATGCAGTTTAACTATACAGATTCAGACTATAGATTCCTATGTCCCCCCATATCATTGACGTTAATAGGGAAAGAGTACGTAAAAGAGATAGATGGGAGTTGAGCTGGGAAAGAAAATTCAGCTCCGTGTCTTTGTTCTCAGGACAGGATAGAATGATATACTAACTAGTTTCCTCAGCTCATTCTGTAGTAATGTTTTTCAGACCTTAGCTCTTCCCTCCCTTCCCTACTACAAAGAGAGCATATGGCGCCACAGCCTTGCACAAAGAAAAGAAAACATGGTAGTAAATTATCTTAAATACACCTGAACTTATGATATCCAGAGTTGAGCTTTGCCTTGATTTTCTTTTTCACATAATTCTGGATTTATTTTGCCATTTAAAAGTTTATTTTGGCTGGAGTTGAAATTGAATTTGTTCTTCAAAGAAGCATAACAATGGAAACACAAAGAGGAAGCTTTTGTTCACTCCCTGGGAGTTCTGAAAAGTAATAATTATAAAATGATAAGATTCTAAATGAAAATGTCACTTCGAAAGGTTGAGGTTGACAGCAGCACAGACCTATGTGAAGTGAAAAAAGTCACATTATATTCATGAACATAAATATAACCAGATGATGTAATTTTACATCTTTTGATGATTTATTACATAAATGTTACATAAGTTTGAAAAAATAAAATCCTTTCTAAAAATAAATGTTCATTAGAAGTCCTAGAAAATAATACTTCTTTTGACAAATAGTACTTATAAGGTAGTATTACTACTAAAGGATAATTAATAGTAGATTGTTAAAATAGCATCAACTAAAAATATTGATACACACACATTGAAGCAGAGAACAGCACATTAATGACTTTAGAATTGTCATTTATTTCCAGTGGTGTCATTTGATCTGAACTGTACAAGCTGATCTGATCTCAGCCATTGCACTGTGATTCTGTGTGTCCCTTGGAAATACACACACACACACACACACACACACATGCACACACACACTTGATCCATGCCACGCAGACTTGTGCAACCACCACTATATTAAAATAGGTCTAGCCTTTAAATAAATCCAATTTTTAAGCAGGGTAAATAGAGATAAGGAGTCAGCTTTTACCAAAGAATATGGCCCGCAGGTCTTTTTTTTCACTAGGAGTTTCTATGATGCTTTCTGCGTAGTGAGGTTAAGCAGGGTTCAGAAGACTAATGTGTACATGCATTTTTCAGTTTTACTTTTCTAGATTCCCAATTTTTATTTTTTAAAGATTTTTTTTACTTATTTGAGAGAGAGAGAGGGAGAGTATTAGGGGGAAGGAGGTGCTACAGAGGGAGAGAATCTCAAGCAGACTCCCCAATGAGCACAGAGGCAAATATGGGGCTCCATCTCATGACCCTGAGATCATGACCTGAGCCAAAGTCAAGAATCACAAGCTTAACCAACTGAGCCATCCACCCCTACCTTTCTAGATTTTTAAAACATGTGTCTCTTGAGTCTTGTATGTCTGAAAAATAGATGGCACATTCATCTACACAAGCATTCACATGTGTAATGCACACACACACACACACACACACGCAAGGGTCTATGTCTTAGAAACAAAATGTGTCATCTCTCTGCACGTATAAACCTTAACCAAACACCACTGTAGGAGCTCTGCAAATTTCATGGTGCCAATTCGATGTGCAAACAGCAGGAGGGCTGGTTCCCTAATACTGTCACTGTCTTTAAAGCTGTCATTTAACACCTCCCCTTTATATCACTGACACAGGGATGTTTCCTCCAGTCCGATTAGCTGATAGATTTTCGTATGCCACAGAGAGATGTTTCTATATATCTATATATAGAGATATATATATATATTTTTTTTTCTATATATCTCTGTGGTTTCTCTCACCTGTATACATAGCCTTTGATAAGTTAAGATGAATCCCTATATGAAATTCTTCCAATTTGTGGCCCTCATCATTAGTTGGTTACTATCTATGCCGACAATTCTGCTCAACATTTATTGCAGTTAGCTATAGAGTATGAGAAGCTTTAAGAGGTAATGTGGATGGTGTGGGGGCAAACTTTTTCATGCCCCTCAAAGGAAAAGAGCAGTTTACATTATATGAAAAGTGTACTCTCTTGTAGTTGCACAGACTTCCCGGAAGCCTGGGAGCTAAACCAGAGGACTTTTCATTCTGCAAATAATGTCTACATTATTTTAAGGAGGAATTTCATTCTGTAATTTAACCCTGTAGACAATTAGCTGAACTGTTCATGTCATATGATTTTAAAATGTAAATAAATATCTCTGATCATATGTAGAATCCTGTAAGGGTAGAGGAGTACAGGTGTAAAGAACAATTTTTATTAAATATTTACATTATATAATTTTAACATCAGTCCTCATTTTGCTCCCAAATCAATGTTCAGACCTGTTTGTATGTCAACTTACCAAATAACCAACATCTGTAAAAGAGCCAGTTAAATTTCAGTTGATGTTCTTCCTTGATATGTAATTATTTCCTTCATATAGACTTTTTTGATCTAATTTTGTTTAGATTGAATTAAATCTACCTTATTCTGTAGAAATATGAGAGTGTTTCTTCTTTTTGATAGTTTGGCATCTTAGATATTTAGAACTGAAAGCAGCCTCAGTGGTCACCTCACACTACTGCTTTTTTACATTCAGGGAAAAGCTGATTTCAGGAAATTCAAAGTGATTTCTTTATCCTTAGAGCTAATGAATGACAAGACCAAGCCTAGAGCCTCAGTTTCTGTTTCCTCAATTCAAAAGCTCTTTACCTTAGTCCACACTTCCTAAGCTCGTTATCTGACACAGATATTAGAAATTAGAAAACTTTCAGAGTATGAAGTTGCAGTTAGGTGACTTGTTTAAAAAAAAAAAAAAATCTGGTTTCCAGTCATCTCTCTGTGCATGCTGATTATCTGACACCGCACTTCTTATTTGCTCTTGTAATTCATTTTCTTTTTTCATCTCTAGAACGATTGGAGTAAGGCTTTCACCTCAGTGCCTGGCAAATGGCAAGTGCTTAATAAATGTAAGCCATTAGTATAGCTAAGGAGTCGGAAAACTTTTTCTGTAAGAGGCAAGATTGTAGATAGGTTAGACTTTCCAAGCCAATGTAGGGCAAAAGCAACCATAGACAATGAGCAAATGAATGGGCTATGTTTCAATAAGACTTGATTTACAAAAACAAGCAGTGGGGTAGATTCAATTTGTGGATGATAGTTTGTCAATTTGTAATACAGTCCATAACTAGCAAATCAGTCTTGCTAGAATTAGCCAAGTAGTAAAATGGTAAATACTGTACAATTCTTTTGTTTTTGTTTTTTCTGCAGAAACCCATATGGAAAAAAAGATGGATACCTTGACAGGATACATACAAAAGGCTACAGTTAAGTCATTACTTCTCAAGGGTGTATTCAATTGTGTTTTATGGTTGCCTATTCAACCTGTCAAGACAAATAAACAAGGAACAGAAGTTCATATATTTAACCAAATACAGATGCAAACATGGATCTCACTGAAAATTCTATGCATGTGGTTAGTCATAGAGTTAGCATAGATGTTCTGAGGACTGTGTTGTTTTGTCTCTGTTTCTGTTGGCAGAAGTGTGGTTCAAATGAGTGATCCTTCAGTGTCATGGTAAAATGAAGGAGCTTCAAAAATCCCCCCTTGAAACTCTAGCCACACGTAATAATCAATACTTCCACCATTTATCAAATCATCACATGGATAAAGTACATAAGAAATCTAAGGAGAATTTGTCCAGCATTCATCCTTCTTTGGGTAAAAGACAACACGAAATATCCTTTGGGAAGGTACCCCTTGCGTACTCTTACTACTATGGTATGGATAGAGTTAGCATATGCCCTGATTGGCTTAAGCCCATCACTGAGGAGCATTCCCCAGCCACAGGCATTGGTTCAAAGATGTGGAGATTCCAAGTCAGCGGGATTGACACAGTGGAGGAGTTTTCTGAGATCCCTGGGAGAGAAGCAGGTGTCTTCCTTCCTGAAAGATGATACAGGATGGAATTGCTGCCACCCATCATCTCCTCTCCATATAATGTGGGAATGATGAGTTGAGTAGTTCTCACCCTGTATCCAGGCAATGGGGTATGCATTGTATGTAGAGACTTAAAATTAATACTAAAACCTACTAAAAGAATGTTTTTCATTATCACAATTGGCCAACAATTTTGAACAATGACAATGATAGAATAATCTTCCCGCTTAGGGGGTAGATGGCTCCCCTTGTGCCCCCTCCTGCCATCCCACCTTCTCATACCCACTGCTTCTTCCATACAGAACCTGAGACCTCCAGACAAAGGCCAATAATAAAAGAGCTCTAGCCCTGATATCATGAAGCTCTGATTCTGGTCATGCCAAAAGTCAGCCTTGCCTCTGGACATTCTATTGCGTGAGAACCCAAAATTTCCTTTCTGCTTAAGCCAGTTTGGGTCCAGTTTTCAAACACTTGAATCCAGAAGGTTTTTGTTTCTTATTTTAAATTAAAACTTTCAGGTATCAAATTTGTTAATATATTATACAATTTAATGATTATTAACCACTCATAACCTCATTTTACAGTGTTTATATATAGCAGTTACTAGAAAACTGGCATTTCAGGTATAGAAAACATGATTATGCCTTTCATTAGAAATGTCTTATAGCTATTGCCTGGAACATTGTTCTTATATAATAAAGTTCCTTTAATCTTAAGAAAGTACATAAATAAATAGTTATTTTTAATCCATTTCATCTCATTGGACAGCAAACTGCTCCAAAACAAACATCAGCAGACACGTTCAACTAATAATGTTTATATATGTACACACACATACATATGTACACATACACACACATAACATGCAGAGGGTCTGACTTTTGATCAGAATCTATTAACTTTTCTAAGACCACAATAAACTTTCCTCTAGGCTAGACATCATTAAGAATATCCTTCAAATAAAATTATGTTATGTTCTTGTTTTGTCTAGGCATCAAATACAGAAGTTTGTTCCATTTTAATTTTTAACTTAAGTTTTTGTGGATATTATTGGGAAAAAATCTGGTAATAATTCTCTGCAACCTCTAAAGCAGGCTCTTCAGTGACCTACCCTGAGTAGTGAGAGATGGTCTGTTGTTTTTTTTTTCCCTCCTCACATTATAGCATCAGTCGTCTGATTGTTATCTTCATCCTGAGGAAGCGTGGTTTTAAATTTCCCTTTAAATCCTGGCTGATGCATGACTATCAGCATATGCCCTTTGCCCAATATTTGACTTTCTCCAAAATATATACATCAACAATTAATAACCCTCTCAAAGTGCTATAAAATTAGTTTTCTGATTATGTGATTTAATTGCTACAGTGGTCAGACCAGGTCATGAACACTGCATCTTCACAGGACAATCTGATAAAATGTACTGAAAGAAAGAGCGAGGATGAAAGGGAAAGTGGCAACCTAAACTAGAAAGAGATAATCTGCATTTTTCACAAAGTCTGAAATGAACAAGGTAATTTATTATATATCCTCATATTTCTACTATTGATTAGTAGTATTGAGATTGTACAACAAAGATGGCACAAAAACTGTATATTTATTTAAAATTATAGCAGCAAAGCTTCTCTCCCCATGTGCCAAGAACTATTCTAAGTATTCACAAATATTAACTAAATAACTAACTGAAAGGGAAATACCCTTATTATCATTGCTGCCTTTAAAGAGATGAGAAGACAAGCAGAAAGAGTTCAAATAATCTGTACACGGTACAAAGCTAATATGTGTCGGAGTTAGCATTTGAACTAGGGCAGTCTGGCTTAGAAACTAATGTACATAAAGATCATTATGTTGTCTCTCAGTAAATATCTAAAGATTATACAGTGATACAATTGTATTTTTTTTAATTTGTATTTATTTATGATAGTCACACACACACACACAGAGAGAGAGAGAGAGAGAGAGAGAGAGAGAGAGAGAGAGGCAGAGACACAGGCAGAGGGAGAAGCAGGCTCCATGCACCAGGAGCCCGACGTGGGACTCGATCCTGGGTCTCCAGGATCACGCCCTGGGCCAAAGGCAGGCGCCAAACCGCTGTGCCACCCAGGGATCCCAGATACAATTGTATTAAATCAGAGTCTAGGGATCCCTGGGTGGCGCAGCGGTTTGGCGCCTGCCTTTGGCCCAGGGCGCGATCCTGGAGACCCGGGATCGAATCCCACGTCGGGCTCCCGGTGCATGGAGCCTGCTTCTCCCTCTGCCTGTGTCTCTGCCTCTCTCTCTCTCTCTGTGACTATCATAAATAAATAAAAATTTATTAAAAAAAAAAATAAAAAAAAATAAATCAGAGTCTATTTGGGTTCTTGTTCTAGGTAAGGTGCTGTAGATACCCAAAATATGACATAGGCTGAAACTATAAAGCCTACACAGAATGTATGGAACTACCATTGATAATACTACAAAGTAAAGAGTACCAGGAAGATTAGGGGAAAATTGAAATATTAAAGAACTGAGAGTGAGTTTACAATTTTTTTTTTTTTTCTTCTGGTATCCCTTAACCTGATCTTAATGCAATCCAAACCTAGAAGTGAACGCTAGGCTGTAGACAGCGGGAGGCTCCAGCAGAAGGCTTCTAAGTTCTGGTTTGATAAGTAAGAAAGGGAGTGTCTAACATTCAGAAGAGTGTAGATATCCCTTGGTTTTGTTTTGTCTTTTCTTTCTTCCATTAAAAAAAAAAAACAAACATTATTCTATTGTGCAACTGTCCCAAGCAATCCAATGATGACAATAACAGTGGCGGTGAAGGAGGCCCAGGTGGGGCCACAACTCAGAAGGACGGGAATCTTCTCTGATTAAGGGAACTTTGATTCCCAAGGAGGTAATACACCTCTGATGCTTTCAGATTTTCTCTCTCTCTCCTCTAGCCGCTTGGACCCAGAAGTGGTCACAGCCCTGAATGGGCACAGTAGAACAGTACAATCAAATCCCCAGATTACTGGTCAGAGGACCAAACAGGGGACCCCAGAGACCTAGAGAGTATCGAGGAGATCACAATGAGGGAGGAACTCAGAAAAGGAATCCTGTAAAGTTCTTTCTAAACCCCTGGGCTCACCTCCGAGCCGAACACAAATGAAACTAATTCTAGTAGGCATAAAAACATACGTGTAGTCAATAACAAACCGGACCTCAGGCTCAGATTGGCCAATAGGTGACAGACACTTGAGACAACTCCAAACAGAATTTGAAAAGTTTTTTTTTTAAGATTTTGTTTTATTATTTATTTGAGACAGAGAGAGAGAGTGCAAAGAGGGAGGAGAGTGAGAAGCAGATTCCCTGCTGAGAGCCCCACATGGATCTCCATGTGGGGCTTGATCCCAGGACCCTGAGATCATGAAGTGGGCTCAATCCTAGGACCCTGAGATCCTGACCTGAGTGGAAGGCAGACACTTGACTCACTGAGACACTCAAGTGCCCCCAGAATTTGAAAAGATTAGAAAATTATTCTGAAATTGGAACCACTGCCCATAGAAGGCAGTTTAGAACTTGTAGCCTTAAACTAACCATATCAATTTGCTTTAAAAAAAAAAAAAAATCAGTATTCCCCACAGGATTTAAGAAAGTCTCAGAAACTTGTAACATAATAGTTGAAGGTTTCAGGTACAATCCAAAATCATTTGTATGCGGAGAACCAGGATAATCACCACTCATATGGGAAAAGACAATCAGCAGATATCAATGCTGAAATGAAATAAATTTTGGAATCAAGCTACAAAAGTTTTATTTTTTTTTATTTATGTATGATAGTCACAGAGAGAGAGAGAGGCAGAGACACAGGCAGAGGGAGAAGCAGGCTCCATGCACCAGGAGCCCGACGTGGGATTCGATCCCAGGTCTCCAGGATTGCGCCCTGGGCCAAAGGCAGGCGCTAAACCGCTGCGCCACCCAGGGATCCCCAAGCTACAAAAGTTTTAAAACAGCTACTATAAAAGTACTCCAACAAAGTCCAATTAGAAATATCTTAAAGTCAATGGTAAAATAGAAAACCTCAGAAATATATAAATAAATAGAAGATCTAAATATCTGAATGCATTAGAGATGAGCCAGTGAGCTTGATGATGTATCAGTAGAAATCATCCAGTATGAACAAATGAAAAAAATCACAGAAAAAAATTGAACAATTTCTGAAAAATCTGATACGCCTGTCATCAGAATCCCAGAAAAGGGAGAAGAAACGAATGTGATGCTAAAAGATTATTTAAAGAAATAATGATTAAATATTCCAAAGTTTAGTGCAAGATTTAAACCTGCAGATAAGTTTCAGGAGGTAATGAAAGCCTAAACAGGAGAAATACAAAAAGATATATTCCCAGAAATGTAATAAAACTGCTGAAACAGAATAAAAACTTTGAAATAGAGAAAAATGGCTTTATCCATTGGGAAAATAATAATACAGATAATTACAGGCTTCTCATTGGAAAACATGAGGGGCAGAAAGAAGTGAAACAATATTTTTAAAGTGCTAAAAACAAAACACACCTGTCAACTGAGAATTCCATAGCCAGTAAAAATATCATTCATGAAGGAAGATAAAATAAGACCATTCTCAGATAGGGATCCCTGGGTGGCGCAGCGGTTTAGCGCTTGCCTTTGGCCCAGGGCACGATCCTGGAGACCCAGGATCGAATCCCACGTCGGGCTCCCGGTGCATGGAGCCTGCTTCTCCCTCTGCTTGTGTCTCTGCCTCTCTCTCTCTCTCTCTGTGACTATCATAAATAAATAAAAATTAAAAAAGAAAAAAAAAGACCATTCTCAGATAAAGGAAAACTAAACTAATACTAAACCTCTTTAAGTATTGGTAAAGAAGGAAAAAGATAACAGAAGAAAATCTGGAACATAAAAAAGAAAACAAGTATCACAAATAGTAAGATTATAGATAATATAAAATATTGTTCTTCTCTTAAATTTTTAATATGACATTTGACCATTGATAGTGTGTATGTATATGTGTGAATATATATATAAATATATATATACACATATATATAATTATAGCATAAAGGTACAGGGAAAAAAAACACATATATTGTGATAATTTTTCTGTATTCAGTTTGAGGTGAGTGTGAAACTCAACACACACCCACATAGATGCAAATATACAAAGAAACTCAGTAAAAAAAAAAAAAAACATTGTAATCCTATATAATGTTTAAATAACAAGCAAAGACACAATAAATGGGGAAAAGTTTCAGAATACAGAAAGAACATTTAGAAAACAAATAAAATGGTAGGTTTAATTTCAAGTAGATTAATAATAAAAGCAAATGTTCTAAACAAACCAATTAAAAGACATAGATTGTCAGAATGGATTAAAAGCCATGGGTTAAATATATGCAATCTACATCAAACTCACTTTAAATATAATGATATAAGTTGGGTGGGTAAACATAAAAAGATGGATGAAATTATACCATGCAAATACTAATAAAAAAAAAAGTTTGAGGTGACATCAGTAAAAATGGCAAAATAAAGATCTCTACAAATTATATCTTCGTAATAGCCAGGAAAGTGACAAAACTGTAATAATTACAGTTTACAGAATGCTAAAAATTAGCCAAAAGCTGTAGCAATTCAGGGAATATTTATTCAAGAAAAACAGTGGACTCTCATTGAGAACAGCAACTGTTGTGGTATTTTAACTTTCCCTCTTCCCAATCACCTATCCAGTGTGGCTGTTGTCGTGAGAACTGACAGATGCAGTCACAATGAAAACCAGCATCCTAGCAAACACCGAGGAGGGAGAAATAGGCTGGAGCACCTTCCACACCTCATTCCCAGAAAATGTCATCAT
Organism: Vulpes lagopus; assembly: GCF_018345385.1. Classification (NCBI taxonomy): domain Eukaryota; kingdom Metazoa; phylum Chordata; class Mammalia; order Carnivora; family Canidae; genus Vulpes; species Vulpes lagopus. The sequence goes on along the minus strand of NC_054847.1, from coordinate 27,336,389 downwards.
TTGACCTGTCAGATGATACACTGGAAGTCCCCATTTGTGAGTTTGTTTTTATTTGACCTGACTCAGATCTCCTAGTGTGACCAGTCTTTTCTCCAGGGGCATTTGTTGAAAGCAATTAGATGCAATTAATGGAATGCATGGCTGCTTGAGGAAGTGGATAACAGTTGGAGCACAGGATAGGTAACCCAAAAAAAAGCTTTAAAGTAAAAACTGGAGAATGAGATGACCAAAGTGGCTTTGTAGCTCCAACATACACCTAGGAATCTGTAAGACCAGGTGCATGCATAGGAGAACATTCTCAGGTCTAAATGCATCTGCAGAAAAGATCTGAGAAGGCCTGAAGCCCTTGAGTTAAACTTGAGGCTCCTCTCAAGCAGGAAGTGAAGACATATCAAATCAAACTGTTGAAAGACAAAGACAAAGACAGAATGTTGAAAGCAACAAGAGAGAAGCAATTCAACACTTATACATGACCAGGGTTAATTCACTAAGAAGATATAGCAATTCTAAATGTGTATCTTTGTAACAACAGACCTTCAAAATACATGAAACAATGACTTACAGAACTGAAAGGAAAGATATAAATATCTACAATTATAGTTAAAGACCTCAACGCTTCCTTTTATGATAAAAACTCTAAGTAAATTAGGACTGGAAAAGAATTCTGAATTTGATAAAGGACAAGTACAAAAGCTTACAGGTAATATATTGTTTAAAGATGAATGCTTCCTTGCTAAGGTCAGGAACGGGCAAAGATGTTCTCCACTCTGTCTACTCCTATTCGACATCATACTGGAAGCTGGTGTTGAGAGAAATAAAAAGGCCTCATGATTAGAAGGAAAGAGTAAGTCCATTCTTATTTATAGACAACATTATGATGTACATGTCAGATTCCAAGAAAACCACAAAAAATATTCCTAGAAATAAATGAATTAGCATCTTGGCAGGATATAAGATCAACAGCAAAAAGAAGTAAATTTCTTTTATTATCATATGTAAAAATTTATAAAATTATGGAAATAAATGAAGTAAAATGTATCATTGAAACTCAAATTAAATTCTCAATTATAAATACCAAAAAATTGTGATATTAAATTATCAATGTGACAAATATATACAGGATCTGTGGCTGAAAACTATAAAACTTGAAATAAATCAAATAAGAGTTAAATACATTAAGAGATATATAATATTAATGGATTAGAAGAGTCAACATAGTAATAATATCAAATTTCCTCAAGTAATTTACAGATTTAATGCAATTTTATTCAGAATCCCCCCAAAATTCAGATATAGTTTGTATAGATAGAGATAACATTGAAATATCTATACATAACATTGTTATATACATATAAAATATGTATGTATATAAAAATTACTTATTGAATGAAAACATAAATAGATTGGAAGAAAATGTTTACAAATCACATATTCACCGAAGGTTTTTTATCCATAATAGTAAAATTCAATAGTAGGGACACAACTCACTAAAATCTAGGCAAGATACTTCAAGTACTTTAGCAAAGAGAATATGCAAATGAAAAAATACATACATAAGATGTTCAATATTATCAATTATTAGGAAAATGCAAATTAAAAATACAATAAGATACAGCTACACATCTATTAGAAATGACTAAGTTAAAAAAAAATACTGGTAATATTGAGTGCTAGTAAAGATGCAGAGAAACCAGAACGCATATATTGTTAATGGAAAAGCGAAATGCTTTTCAGAAAATGCCCGGGAAAACGGTTTGGCGGGGTAAACATTTGCTTATCATATGACCCATCTAATCCCATTTGTGATTACTTGCCCTAGAGAAATAAAAATTTATGCACCTACAAAGAACTGCACACAAATATGTATAGTGGCTCTATTCTTAATCACCCTAAACTGGAAAAGACCAAATATCTATCACCAGGTGAATGGTAAACAAACAATGGTACAGTCATGCAATGAAAAGGAAAAAAATAACTGATACAATAACTAAGGTAACTCCCAAAGTCAGTGTGCTGAGCGAAGGAAGCCAATCTCAAAATGTTGCCATACCATCTGATTCCATTCTTGAAAATACCAAACTATGGAGATTAGAGAGAAAAGATCAGTGGTGCTAGGAGTTGGGTTGGAATTGTGGGAGAGAGAGGTTGAGTTTGACTCTTACAGAAAGGATGAGGGAGTTTGGAGGAACTGCTAGGACTGCTCTGTCCCCTGATTATTTTGGTGATTAAATACATCTACACACCCATTAAAATTCATAGAACTGTGCTCCAATAAAAAATAAATTTTTATGTCTGATAATAAAAGGCATATTAAATAATTAAAAGGGCTATGATCTATTCCCAGAGGAAAGAAGAAGGTTCTGGCACCAAAATGAGACACTACTTAAAAAACAAAATAAATACGTATTCCTTGCAGATTGTTCCATAAGTTTCGGCTCCAGGTGATTAAACAGCTCTTAGGTCACAAACATATTCTATGGCAGTAACACTGAGAAGTCTACTGTTACGTAGAGACCTACACACGTACCTAAGCATGCATGGTCAATCATAATATCCCATGATTTCTAATGGTGGCTTTCTCATCTGCACTAATTGAAAGAGCCATAAAACTAGTATTATTACTATGGATGCACAGACCTTGCCATCTGTTTTATATACCTTTCAGCTGAATTTCTTCACTCTGCTCTTGCTGTCATAACGTCTCAAAGTAATTGGTGGGAGGGATATAACATTCTCACTTCATAACCTTTTTTTAAAAAGTAAAATTCAGATTTTCAACATCATTTGAAAGGAACTGATAAGGTTTCAAACACAGTTCCTTTGTAGACTTCTGTGAAATCAGTGAAGGATCTAGTCCAGTCAGGGTTGACGGACTTAGCAAATAAAGATCTTGTATTTTAGAGGCATCTGGGTGGCTCAGTGAGTTAAGAAACTGATTCTTGATCTCGGCTCAGGTCATGACCACAGGGTTCTAGGATTGATCCTGGTATCAGGCTCCCCACTCAGTGTGGAGTCTGCTTTAGGATTCTTTCTCTCCCTCTCCCTTTGCCCCCTCCCCACCCCACTCACATGTGCTTTCTCCCTCTCTCTATCTGAAATCAATCAATCTTTCAAACAAAAAAATCTTGTATTTTATCTAAGAATGCTAAGTTCAGTGGCTAATTTTATGTGTTAACTTCAGTGGGCAATGGGTAATCAGATTAAATATTTCTGGGTATTCTGTGAGGGATTCTCTGGACGAGATTAGCATTTGAGTTGGTGGGTTCAGTAAAGTAGATTGCAGTCTGCTTTATGGCCGAAAATCATCTAATCTGCTGTGGGCTTGAATAGAAAAGGTGGAACGGGAAAGAAGTCATTTCTTTTCTTCCTGCCTCACCCATTTCACCTCCAAAACCTCTCCACTGGGATTTGCTTCATCTCTTCCCCTAGTTCTCTGGTCCTTAGACTGGGGTTGAATTATATCCTTATCTTTCCTAGGTCTCTAGCTTGCAGATGGCAGATCATGGGGTAGCTCAGCCTCCACAGTCACATGACTCAATTCCTCATAATAGGTAAATAAATAAATAAACAAATAAATAAATAAATAAATGCCTCCTATTGGCTTTGTTTCCCTAATGCTGTGTGTGTGTGTGTGTGTGTGTGTGTGTGTGTGTGGTATTTCATTTAATATATAAGAAAAATAAGGTCTAGACATGTTATACAAATTTTCTAAATTAGGCCATCAGTTCAGATTGTCAAATTTAATCACCTTGAACCAGAATAAAAAATTCAAATCAAAAATTTTTCCCTTTATTCTATAACATACTCTCACCTATTTTCTATTAAAACTCAGTATTCATCCTCCCTGAAAGATTTCACAGACTTGATTCCTCAGTGTCCAACAGCACGTTTATTTTTTTAATATTTGTTATTTTCGAATTTATAAATCTTTTACTGAATCATTTGATACTAAATATACCTCATTTTTTCCCCCTCTGGCACATACTATTTTCAGAAGAGATTATAAGCTTCTTGAAGACAGGAATTAAATTATATTTGGTTTGGTTATCCCTCTGAATAGAACATATGGCCTTATGGATATTTTACATCAAAAGCACTCAACAGTGCTTGTCAATTTTAATCTTACTTCTGTAATATGAAATTTGCATAAAATAAATTCTAGAAAAAGGCACTTTTAAAAACTACATATATGAAAATAAGCCATGTAGGTAATATATTGTTACAATAGTCTTAAAATAAGCCTTAGGCATTCTCCCACACTTTTCTCACCATTATCTCCATCTGTAATAATAAAACATATCTTCTGATTACAGCTATTTCTGTTATCTCAAGGCTGAATCTAATTTATTTGCTATTCAACCTTACTTTGCCTCTGTTACAAGATTTGTTTTTCCTGTAATGCAATCCAAAGTTTTGATTTAAAAGGTAGAAAACATTTTTTTTTTCCCAAAGACATGGTATTTTAAACTGAAAGGAAAAATAAATTTCAAGTAGATTGGGAGTAATTCACAGCAAAAACATCAAACAAATTTTAATTTGAATCCAATAATTTTTATTTAAAGGTGTTTTAGGATAGATGAGTCCTCTGGGGCAACACAGCAATATATACTCTGCCAACAAGTAGAAATCTCAAAAATGCTTTCCTAACAGAACTTTTGAAATACTTATTTACAGAGAGCACAGAATTTCTTAGAAAGCTTGTGGTATTTCTAAAGTTGCATTGTATTTCCAAAGCTTTGAAATATGATGTTCCTTCTATGACATCGTCATTAAAATTTAAAAGGCTAATTTAGAAACCACAAAACTATCAGGTAGATTTTCTTAGAGACTTGTTCTCTGGATACTGTCATTTTGCTAGTTTACTTATTAGTAGAAACATAAGTTTAATTTGTTATACTCACATACATGCTAATACCACATACGTGGCAATAAATCATGCTGTTTCCCCACTTACATTTTACCCAAAGGGCAATTTCTCAACTTCTACTTTTCCCCCAATTGTTATACTGCTATTCCTTCTCTACATACAATACAACCTTGATTGCTGGTTTAAATCCCCTGGTGAAATAATCATACTTTGGGGTAGATACACTACACTCTGAAATTTGAACACTAATGACTTTCTTTGCTATTTTCATTTTTACAAAAAGATAGATTAAGTTAATCTCTGAAAAGTTAAATGATGTGTCATTAAGGGCATTTAAAAACACAAGTCAGTGTCCTAAATCAGAGATTTAGGAATTAAATGCATGGCAGAGAGGTTATTTTTTAATCCTCATGAGAATGATTAATTTGATTCCCAGGCATACACTAGGCATCCAAGTAGGTGATATACTTATTTTGTATTTTGAGGAAAAATTGAATTTGATTCCGTTTTCTTATACTTTTTAAAAAATACATAAATCAGAAACAACATCATTCAAAAGCTTTGTGGATTTTGTGTGTGTGGGTGGGTGGGTGTGAACCCTTTTACCCCTGCAAAGCTTTTTAACTAAAAAAAATTCTTTTGTCATCATGATTCTGTGGCATGTTAAGGGTTCTTTTTTGAGAATAATGCTGAATTGCATTTGTTTATCCTAATAAATTGTTAAACCTGCATAGGGAATCAAATCAACAAAATTAGCAAGAAAAGAGATCTTTTTCTCCTAAATTACCGAGTGATCTATCTAAACTGTTTTCCCTGGAGAGAGTGGGGTTGAACTTTTACCTTAAATAACTGTTCTCAAACCTCAGTACAGTCACTTAAAATAACTCCAGGAAAATAGCCAAAGGCACAAGAAAGTACTTCTTAGACTTAGAGAATTAATCTCATTTACCAAAAAAAAAAAAAAAAAAAAAAAAAAAAAAAAAGGCAAATCGAACAACAAGAAAAGACTAAAGCATTCACATATAACCTGCATTTTCACTAGAATTCTCCATTTTGTGTTCCATAAATTTGGAAAACAAGAAACTGCTTATTCTTGCTATGTTCATTCTTCTCTCTTCTTCCATTTTCTTCTGAATTATTTGACTCAGAATGATCTTTTTTCTGTCACTATTCACTCCTTACCATTTGGAACTTAAGTATTTCCCTATACTGTTCTTATTCCGTGCTCTCTGAGACAAGATAGCCCCTTTCGATCCTTAAAGTTACCATAAATCCTCTCTCTGGAGAGTTTCCTGTTAAAAAGGAATTGTGATGTAACACTAGAAAATCCCTTCAGAATGTAGGAGTCTATTTACTACCTCCCTGCAAGCATGTGTTTTTTGTGGCTGGATATCTTTTCTGGAGATGGGAAAGTAATGTTCATATATTGAGCTACTAAGCTCAAGGACATAATTTAAAATCCTGGCATCATATATTCCAACATCATCTTTTCAATGTCAGAAGAACAAAAGCCTTCTCAGTAAGGACAACTACAGTCTGTTGGTACTCAGTGACTTGTGGGGGCAAGATACCGACTGTATAAAATATTTCTTTTTAGAACTTAAGTCAGTAATCATATTTGGGAATTCTAAGGGTAACACAATTTGCAAAAACAAACACTAGTATTATTTCCTATTTATAAGAAAGTTGACTTACAATAGAATACAAACTGTCAATTAACCTAAGATGAAGGAGCTAGGGGATCCCTGGGTGGCTCAGTGGTTTAGCATCTGCCTTTGGCCCAGGGCGCAATCCTGAAGTCCTGGGATCGAGTCCCAAGTCAGGCTCCCTGCATGGAGCCTGCTTCTCCCTCTGCCTGTGTCTCTGCCTCTCTCTTTCTCTATGTCTAACGTGAATAAATAAATTAAATCTAAAAAAAAAAAAAAAAGATGGAGCTATAAAAAACAAAAACAAGAATATTCTAGACTAGATGCTAGATATCAACCAATACAACTAGGGAATATATGCAAATCTCCATGTAAATCTCCATATCTTCCTCTCTATCTTCATCTTGAAATGTAAATATAGATATTGATGAGGAGAGTCCACTCAGAGACAGAAATTGAATCAGTTACTTTAAGAGAGATTTTTGTGTATTGTTAACTAGCTATAAAATTATTAACCAGATAACTGAAAAGCCAAAAAGAGAGAACATGAGGATAACACAGTAGTAACGACTGTAGGAAGCAGCTAACATCCTACTAAAGCATGAATGTTTGTGTCCCCCTAAAATTCTTATTTGAAACCTCATCCCCAGCGTGATAGTATCTGGGGATGGGAACTTTTGGGAGATAATTAGGTTATGAGCACAGAGCCCTCATGAATATAAGGAAAGGTTCCAGGGAGCTCACTTGCCCCCATGTGAGGACACAGCAAGAAATGGCTGTGCACCTGGACACAGGACCTCACCAGACATCAAATCTTCCAGCACTTTATTCTTGGACTTCCCAGGCCCCAGAACTGGGAGAAAGAAATATCTGTTGTTTGTAAGTCATTTGGTCTAGGGAATTTTGTTAAAACAGCTAACAAATGCAGACACATCCTTTAACATGCCAAAGTACCATGATGACAAGGAAATTAAGACTTTTCAAGGGGTAAAGGGTTTGTGGGGGGAAAAAAAAGGCGCCTTCTCCTATAAACTTTTTAATACTATCTTGTTTCTGATTTATGTACGTTTTTAAAAAGTAGAAGAAAAAATAATCAAATTCATTTTTTTTTTTTCTTTCTGTTCCCATGAGCAGACCCAGCAACACTTCTTCATCCTGGCAGTACCTTCCCATATCAGCAGCTGAATCCAGTTTTTCTGACATAATTAAAGTTAAGGTCCTTCACTGGATTTTAGTGAGGGGATACAGGCAATTAAAAGGCAAAAAAAAAAAAGTAGCCAAGATAATATCAGAGATAAGTGATATGAAGCAAATGATACAGTAATGGTATAAATAGTAATCACAGAAGAAGTGTCATACAGATTGATTCCGAGAGGCCTCCTCAAAGAGGCAACATTTGATGTAAATGAGGAGAAAAAGTCAGCCATGCAAAGAGTATTTCAGGCAAACGAATAATGAGTGTAGAGGCTAAGACCTTGAGATGGAAATTTCGAGGCATTTTCAAAGATCAGTGTGAAGAAGGCCCATATGGCTGTTGTAGACTCCACAAAGGAAACAGTAGAAGAGGAGGTGAGAGAGGTGGGTAAGAACAGCTTTTCTGGGGCCACAGAAGGCCACGAGGTGCACTATAGTAAACTGTGTTTTTTGTTATTTTTGGCACCAGGGAGGTGAGAGTAAGATCATAAAGGGTTTTAAGCAATGGATGGATATAATCAAATTTACTTTGTGCTATTTAAAAGCAACTGGTCCATCAGTATTGTTTCTGTGCCTTCCATGTTCATATATGATGTACATGGTCTGCTGAGCACATGCATTTGGGTTTAGAGCAACCCAGAGTTATTGGACTAGAACTCATATTTAATGCTGTTAAACCAGAAGTTATGGCATGGCGCTACTCCAAAGAAGATCTATTTTCAAGACTCACTTCAAGAAGGAAGTGATTCTGGTTTCTAAAGTGTATTCTTTGTCCCAAGTTACAAAAGAATTCTGAATTCGATGGCAATACAAATACTGTTGCAGAGAACTCCGATTCTGAAGAGTTAGAATTATAGCATCATGCAATCAATTTAAATATCATATTGGATGGAAGTAAAGCCATTCCTAAAAGGCAGTAAGAAAATACATTTGGAGAAATTGCATAAATAAAGTCTAAATTTAGTAATAAGAGACTCTGAAGCAAAGAGGAGACATTATAGCACATTATCATAAATACCAAGAGGATAAAACAGGACCATGAGATGATTCACAAAATAGTGGTCATTCCCTCACAGCCCTGCAGATTAAAGGTTATTGCCAACCATTCCTCCAATACACTTGGCAGAACTGGAAAGCTGATATATGAATCATCTTTTATAATGAGTTTAATTCATTCATTCCCCCAACAAATATTTACTAAACTTTTTCCTCATGCCAGGATTATTCTGGGTACAAAGAAGATGGAGTGGAGAAAAGAGTAAAAATACCTACACTCACGAAGTTTATGGTTTTGCATGTGTTACTTATAGCAAACTAAATTGAGAAGTTGAGTTCTCATAACATATTGCAAGATAAGTCATTCTCAAAGAACCCTTTTGTATTTCCCCAAAAGTTTTAAGTTTAGAATTCCTCTAGGAATGTTGGAACTTCTCTAGGAAGATTCATGGAAGTGCTAGATTATGAATTAGAGCTTGAAGAAAGCATAGGATTTGAATAAGGAATAGAGAAAATATTTCAAGGAAAGAGGAATAATAATCGGGGAGCAGGAGAGTTGAGACAAAAAGATGTCATTATATCTAACATGTTTGAGCAAAATGAGGCTTTTGAAAATTAATATAAAAAAGTAATAACCATCCAAAATACATTGTTAAAGAAGAGATACAAAGACAGTACAGATCCAAGCAAAACATGGCAATGGGACTGATCATGATTAAAAAAAAATTATAAATGGGATAAGAATTCACTAGTTTCCAAAACTTGTTTTTACATTGTTAGTTTAAGAAGATAAGAAGGAAGGAAGGAGAGAGAAGGAAGAGGGGAAGAAAGAAAGAAGAAAGAAGAAGAAGAAGAAGAAGAAGAAGAAAGAAAGAAAGAAAGAAAGAAAGAAAGAAAGAAAGAAAGAAGAAAGAAAGAAAGAAAGAAAGAAAGAAAGAAAGAAAGAAAGAAAGAAAAAGAAAGAAAGAAAGAAAGAAAGAAAGAAAGAAAGAAAGAAAGAAAGAAAGAAAGAAAGAGAAAGGGAGGACTGAAGGAAGAAAAAAAAAAAAACCCTTCCTTGTTATTAGGGGCTATTTTTTCCTCTGTTCTTTATTGGCTAGTTTTCTTAGGTACCAGTCTTGATCCATGTTGATGAGTTCTGGTCCCACCTACTTTCCCACTACCCCCAATACTTCTTTCTTTGCCATCCAAGTAGAGTGACTATATCCCCATATTGGATTATAGATCTTATGATTATTGATAAAAGCTATTAACATACTCTAGAAGGGGACACATACTCCACATACATGATCAAAAACAGGCAGATCTTTGAGAACACGGAGCTCACTGCCCTCCATGTCTTTGCTGGCAAAGGGATAGTAGTAGAGATAGGCATTGTTCTCCTGACCACAGTATTTCCTCAACATGGGGTTATGTGTCATGTTATTTTTTTCCTTTAAGATTTTCTTTGTTTATTTGAGAGAGAGAGAGAAAGAGAGAGAGAGAGTGAGCTGGGGGAGAAGCAGAGGGAGACGAATAGATAAATCTCAAGCAGATTCCCTGCTGAGTGCAGAGCCCCACACAAGGCTCAATCTCACCACATTGAGACCATGATGTGAGGCAAAATCAAGAGTGCCAGACGTTCAACCAACTGAGCTACCCGGGTGAATTGTCATGTTACTTTTGTAATCGTTTCTATCTTAAATCTTAGCTACCATTTTCTCTTACACTGAAAAATTTGAAAATAATCAAATAAAATGCATTCATTTTTGTGTTTTCACACCAAGGGCCCCTACATATCACATACATTGGATGAGGACAGGAAGTGAGGAGTAAAGTACATGGGTGGAAATGGTATTTCATAGCAGATTATTTAAAGAAGCACATAACTCATTTTGTGCAATCATGACAACAGGCTCAGGTTAGAGCTGTGGAGTCATATTTTTTTTTTAACCTTTTCTCCTCCAGGAAATAGAGATAGTGCCCTTTTTGTTACAAAGCAGAAATAAGGCATCATTAAAATCCAGTGCTGATCTGATTAAGTTTGTAGAAAAGGTTCACTTTTATTTTCCTGTTCATATACACAAGATAAAATAATGGAAATACAAGCTTCTTCATAATGTATTGTGAGCTAAAACCAGCAACCTGATTTTCTTTTTTTAAAGATTTTATTTATTTATTCATGAGAGACACACACAGAGAGAGAAAGAGAGAGAGAGAGAGAGAGGCAGAGACACAGACAGAGGGAGAAGCAGGCTCCATGCAGGGAGCCCAATGTGGGACTCGATTCCGGGACCCTGGGGTCATGTCCTGAGCCCAAGGCAGGTGCTCAACTACTGAGCCACCCAGGTGTCCCCCAAGGGATCTGATTTTTTTTTTAATTTTTATTTATTTATGATAGTCACACAGAGAGAGAGAGAGGCAGAGACACAGGCAGAGGGAGAAGCAGGCTCCATGCACCGGGAGCCCGACGTAGGATTCGATCCTGGATCTCCAGGATTCCGCCCTGGGCCAAAGGCAGGCGCCAAACCGCTGCACCACCCAGGGATCCCAAGGGATCTGATTCTTAAGTCAGAGATCTGAATCTTAGCCAGTATCAAATGTTACTAATTTTTTTTTTTTAATTCAAGCAAATAAGAAGCACAAATAAAGTGGGAAGGGGTCTGGAATGATTGGTGTGGCTCATCAAAGGTCTTCCACATTGGATACGTGCTATCTCAGAATAATATATGACATATGTATAATGTACACCTATTTACATATGTTACATAAATAAAGTTTCTGTAAGATATGCTTGTTATCTCACCCAGCAGGGAGCATTTAAGCTAGGTAACATCTACATTGTTTATCTTCGTGTTATATGACATTCTCCAGGCTATCACCTCCTAAGCACAGAGATTCGTGGAGCTGTTATCGTTGCTATAAGCAATTCTCAACCAGGGACATCCTGCTTACAGCATCGGTGAGGGGTCTGTCCCTGGCAAATGCCTCTACTCTATTTGCCCAGGGTCCAGGTTACCTGTTTCATTTTTCTTTTCCCCTAGGACCATCTCTTGCCACTCCCCACTTCCCACGTGAATTGGGAATAAAATGAGTCACACGTAGGAGAACTGCTTTTTCTTTTCCTCATGTTCAGACAACAGTGCTTTACAAAGAAAAAAAAAAAAGGAGAGCAATCTACACTTAAATTGAAAGGAAATATCTAAATTTCTATGAAAAAATAAAGTCAGAGTTGGTACAAGTTGGTTGTTAACTCAAGTTGCCTGTTGACCAAACAAAACTTGACCTTAGGCAAGTTTTGCCCTTTGTAGTGGAGACAGGGTTGCTATGGAAGAATGGGAAATAGTCATTGGAGAAAAATCTCTCTACTTTTAGGAAGGTCAAAGCGGCTTCTTAAAGAGGTGACACTATGTTTCTTTAAGGGAGACAACGTTTTTCTCCAAAGTGGAGAAAACTTGACGCTTTACAAAAGCTTTTAAAATTAAAGAGTAGGTATTTTAATTCGAATAAAAGATACTTGAAGATAAAATACATTAGACACCATTTTAGTGATGTCAAATATATTAACCTTACTGATTATATTCTTTTTGTAAAGTTTAACTTCAATTTTTAAAAATCCAAGTCCTGAAAAGAATCCCAGAATTCTTGGGATAATTTTTTTTTCTATTTTTGATATTTTTGAGTCATTGAGAATACAGTAATTTAATATTTGAATACTTAGAGTGAAAAGAACTCAGAAAATCAATTTGTACTGATACCAATGTTCAAAACAATCACATTACCATACCTGTTTTATGTCTGAATTAACTGGAGCTGACAGAAAGGAACAGATAAGCCTGCCAACATAAAGCTAGTTATTGGAGGAGGAGTGAGCGAAGTTCAGTTTTTCTTTTCTAGTCCTGGAAGAAAAAAAATAAATCTTCCTCACGCTCTCTATGAACCAGGGACCGTGCTAAGTACATTTTTCATAACCTTAAGCCTCTAATATTATTATTATTTATTTATAGATTAAAAATCTCTGAACCTCAGAGACCTTAAATAGAAGATCTATGATCATCAGGTGGCTCTTAAATTACTTAGCTTCGGTTCAGACTCTGATTGGACAACAAAATAATTCTCTTCTGACTCAAGCCTTAATACTTTTTTTTTTTTTCCTGATGCATATTGCATTGGCCAAACTGGATCCTTGTCCATTAAAGTTCTAATATGACCTTATCCAGTAGAAATCTGATGAAAGCCACAAACACTGGTTAATACCCAATTTCATTATCATTTTAAAATTTTGTATTTGAGAGCAGTTGACACACGATGTTAGTTTCTGGTGTACAACACAGTGATTAGATTTCTTTATATATTATGCTACACAAAAGTATAGCTTCCATTTGTCACCATACAAAGCTATTACTGACCGCATTCCTGATGCTGTGCCCTTTTAGTTCTGTGACTTAGTCCATAACTAAACACCTGTATCTCCCACTCCCCTTCACTCATTTTTCCCATTCCCCACATCTCTTCTGTTAATATGAAATTTTAAACCTTTTCAGTTGCATATGAACTGTAAATAGACAAAGAGTTAAACTAAATTTTGCAAATTATATTTTATTTATACAAAAACACCCATAGTATCATTTCACATATAATCAGCATCAAATTATTAATGAGATACCTTACATTTTTTTTTTTGGTATTTCGTCTTCTAAATCACGTGTTATTTATACTTTCGAGTTACAGAACATCTTCATATGGACTAGCCACATTTCGAGTGTTGCAATAGTTACAGCTAAAATAAACAGACCTATGAGTAGAGCCTACTGTTTGCAATGCATGCAGGAATGTTTATTTTCAATTCAGAACTATGCTTTTTCTTTTTATTACTCTGCAGGGCTTTCACCGTCACGTATATATTTGATAAATCTCATTAGCCAGAGGTCAGAAGACCAGAGCAGGCAGGTGCTGTGCCCTCTTCTCAGTGAAGGTCTGCCAAAGCAGCTAGAGTTTAACATGCCACCAGCCTTAACCCCATTTCCCGACCTGTCTAGAGAATACTGCCCCAAATAAGACATGATGCTAAATCTGATAACAAATATTCAATAAAGACATTTAGGAAATGCTAGACATTCTATGGTAGGTGGGATAACCGGAGTTTAAATTAGAGTTTTCAAAAGTCATTCAGAAGTTCTGTCCACAATGTTTACTGTTTACCATTTTAACTTGCCTACGGTAGGTGTTTCTATGCTAGTTTATGGTGAGATTGTCAAGTTTACTTTTCTGTGATTTTTCATGCACATATATGTATTTTATATTCACATCTATTTTTATATCTCTTTCTTATACCTTCCTAGTCAACTTGCTTCCATATGTATAGTCTCCCGACTAGCTGTGATCACATATTTCCATATCTTGCTTATTAAATAAGCAAGGGCTTGTGTCTTCATATTCACAGAGCTTTGCCAATGAAACGTCTTTGCTGAGATCAATTCCAATAATTTTCCTTCACATCTGACAGGACTTCTGAACAACACAATTCTATAAAATGGAATATTTCACAATTTCACAAATGAAAATAAACCCCAATTCCTCCACTAACTTCAGATTTTAAATATTTTGTTTCCTCGCATACACCATGCTGTTCTCCATCTGTATGTTGCAGAGACAATAATGACAAAAGTTGACCTCTGAATATTTCTTCTTTAATGAGGAGCATGTGTGACTACCGGTGTTTGTGGCCACACATGATTACTGGAGAATAAAGGAAAATGGCATTTCTAGCAATGGTGCTGACTTTATGGGAAATATATCCATAAATCCACTCCTACGCATAATGGAATCGTAGCCCCTGAAGATGGTGTCCTGAAGTTACAGATACTATCTCCAAAAGGTAGGAGTCAGGGCTTAAATTCTTCTACTACCTTTTTAATACCTTCTCTTTAGAGGTTCCCTGGATAATTATGCAGCAACTAGACTCAGAGCTTATATGCAAGCCAACTATTTATTCCATTTTCTGCCCAATTTGCATCTAGACAGGGCAAAAACACTTGCCTTGACCTTACAGTCCCATCCAACAGTTAAATATCCCTGTTCTAACTTCACGGGTCAAAGACAAATCAGTTCACGTCGTGTCTGAACAAAAGGATCTAGTGTCTCCTATTACACGTAGAATAACATCCAAAGTCCTAACCATGGACTCCAAGCCTTAATACTTTTTGACTTCTAAGTATATTCTAATTTGTTTCTTCACATTGTTTAACTCTATTCTTCTTTAACCACACATTGTCTTCTTGCTTATTGCACAACCAAGTGTACTCACAACAACCCAGTGATTTTTTTTTCCCCTTTATCTGGAATACTCTCCCATTAGCTATTAGCATGTTCACTCTTTCACTTTTTTTTTTTTTTTGCCTCTGTTCAAATGTCCTCTGCACAGAAAAGCCTTCTCTGTTCATCATGACTAAAATGAGAGCTCGTGTCTCTCCTACCACGTCTGCTTTTTGCTTCAGGCAAAAATCATTGTCAGATGTATTATATACTATATATGCATTTGTTTATATTTTACCATCTATCTTTTCCAAAATCTCCTTGGATGAGTCACCATTCATGAGCAGTTACCTGAATGTGTGATCCCGAGGAGTGTAGGACTCTTATTTTGCATCACGAGGCGAACCACCACCATGTACTGAATACTTACTTGAACAACACACTTCCTTTATCACCTAAATTGGAAGTTTTTAGAAAACTTATCCTTTCAGAAGCAACTTAAGCAGATATCGTAATCCTCATTTTATAGATGAGAACATTAAGGCTAGATCTAAACTTTCTAACCTCACTATAATATAAGGTCCCAAGAAAATGTTTGACCTTCATTCATAGTAACAGAGATCCAGAAAGCCTCTCAGCAATGTAGCTCAGTGGTGAGAGTTTATGCCCCATGCTAGGCACACAGAGAACATGTCTTTGATCTGGATTTTTAAGTACCTAGAAAATAGTGTCATTTAGATGGTGACTCTTTTAATCTGGCCATTTTTAAGGGTGCCACCTGACCTGAGAATGGGTTACTTTTGTTTTCTTTAATTGCACCCTTTTGTTTTCAAGAGGGTTCTTTTAAATGTCCTAAAAAAAAAAAAATAAGCAAACAAACAAAACAAAACAACAAAAAACTATGTCCTTTTATTCCTGCCTCTGAATATTTATCCTAAAATTATTATCCCTTTGTCTGATTAAGATGTCACTTTTTTTTAAAGACTTTATTTATTATCTGAGAGAGAGACAGAGATAGTGAGAGAGAGCTCAAGCGGGGAGAAGAGGGAAAAGCAGGCTCCCACTGAGCAGGGGCCTAACTCAGGGCTCGAACCCAGGACCCTGGGATCATGATCTGAGCTGAAGGAAGACGCTTAACCACCTGTGCTCCCCAGGCACCCCTATACTTGTCATTCTTACCTCATGATGCTGAATGACTCGAGTTGCTCAAGCTGCTACCTACATTCATCCTGCCACGCTGATACATGTTTTTGGCTCACCTATTATATCATTTCCTCTCACCCTTGAAACACAGCCCTTTGACAACAGGCCTCATCTACGAGTATATTTAGAAAATGGCTAGGACGTCAAATATTTATTCCTTTTAAAAAATTTAATATGTTCTCCTGGGGCCTGATTACAGAATATTTTAATGCTTACAAATTTCTTCAGTGGCACGGTACTAGCTTGTTTCCTAGGAAACAAATGCCCTTATGCTGCACTGCACACATCCTTAATCACTAAATTCTGTAATCTCTTGGTCAATGGATAACTTCTAAAAATTGTTTGTTTTTATAGGAGTTACCAGCTACAATATCACTGCAGGTAAATTTCCAAAAATGTTATTGGTGAAAGATTATTTCAGTTCACACTAAAATATGAGAAAGAGAGAGCTCTTATGAAGTAATCTTAAGATAAAAATGCATACTCTTTTATGGCTGAGTTACATGCATAAATATGAAGTGGATTTGAGGGATGTATATACTTGCCTCTGTTGTCATCCCCAGTCTCATTCTCTTTTTCACAGAAAATATAGGTTCATTCAAGAAAGAGTAGTTTGGGTCTAGATGTCTTTTTCTCCTAACCAAATATTAGCTGAAAGCTTCAGAAACCCACAGAAGGAACAATGCATTTTTAAAGTGACATTTTAGCATTCAAGCCATTCATATTCTTCAATGCGAATATAATTTTTATCTAAATGATTTCAGAGGAAAATGGATTCATTTGACTACAGTGCTTCTAAGACCAGTGGGAAGCTCATCATCTTAATATTGAATCTGTAAATCCTTTCCACTAGGGATGATTAACAGCTTTGTCAAGTGTTTATTTTACTTTAAGAAGAATATGTAATTTCCTGGTATAACGCAGACAGATTTCACTCTATTTCTCCCTTCACATGTCACATTCATACCATGGGCTCACAAGATCTAGCTTACCTCTATTAGACTTCTATTTTGCATGGTAAGATGATAGCCTAACAAGTTTTCATAGTTTAATGAGCATACATCAGGCTGTTCTATGATTCATTTATACTTGATAAAAAAAAAAAAATCCTCGGCAGTCCTGATAAGAGGCAATAACAGTGAATTACTTCCAGATGGCACGTTTGCTCTACTACACGTGTGGTCTGAGCTACCCATGGGACAGAAACTTCTATTAGTGCAGTGATGGGGCTAGTCATACTACTTTTTGTATATAAAGCCTTGGTAAACTGTACTTAGGGCAGTTCTAGCCATTGGAAAGGCACATGGGAAGTAGGTAGCTGTACAAGGCCATTTACATATTCTGTTTGGGTTGCACATATATTCCCAAGTTAACCAGCAAACGAAAGCCAAAGTGAAAAACAATTCATTGCATACGGGCTTTTAATCAAGATGTGATTTAGATGGCTTCCTTGGACAATGAAATCATTTACAGAGCCATAATCAGATGGAGTTGGCAAATAAGAAGTTATTGGAAAATTCTAGTGCCCAATCTTTCTATTTTCCTAAGTATTAGTAAAAATAGCCACATCTCTTGTCTTCTAAAAAATTGAGAATTTAAGCCATTTCTATTACCTTTTTGGTCACATTCGTCATTTTTCTTTATTAAATCTTTATAAAATGAATTCTAAACAATCAGAAACTTTAGATAAAAAGATTAAGCAACTTTTGAGACTTTTTATGAGGAGGAAGCCAATAATCAGGGAAAACAAGCTGATTGAGTTTTTTTATGAAGAAGCTTCTCAGTGTTCCTAAGTCACTGCTTACCTAAATTAATCTTTTTCTTCTAGCTTTAGAAAATAACAAATCAGGTTCAAGATGATGACTCTGAGGTACAAAAAAAAAAAAAAAAAACAATACATTACAGAAGCAAGGATTGAATTAAGTTTAGTACATTAAAGTAGAAAAATAGACATTTTTAAAGCTTTACAATTATAATCAATCTTATCTTTGCCCTAATTTAATAAAAAATTCAGTTAACCAGAATAAAACCCAGAAGCTAAGCATTCTATTTATTCAGATTTTATACATGTCTTAAACCTCAGATTGAAGAAGACTATAAATGTATGTTTAAATCAAATTGTTCTTTCTATGAAAAATGAGAGAAAATGGAAGTCAAAAACATAGTCAAAGAGCTTATTTCGTTCACAACAAAATGATCATATTTTCTAATATGAAACATGCAAAGTTTTATGCACATGGCCAAATGTCACCCAGTTTTATTATTTTTTTTTTAAGATTTTATTTATTTATTCATGAAAGACACAGAGAGAGAAAGAGAGGGAGAGAGAGAGAGAGAGAGAGATAGGCAGAGGGAGAAGCAGGCTCCATGCAGGAAGCCCGATGTGGGATTTGATCCCCGGTCCAGGATCAGGCCCTGGGTTGAAGTCAGGCACTAAACCACTGAGCCACCCAAGGATCCCTTGTTGCCTGGTTTTAAAACCTAAATCTCCTTGTCCCAATCTATATATAAGGATTGCCTCAGGATTTGACAATAACAAATATTTACTGAATTACAATTTTAAAATGTCATTGAATTAGTGGCAAATCATTGTGAATTATCTTCCTTTATAAATAAATGATATAAACACAATGTCTTAATAATCCAAGTACTATGACTCTATTTAACTTTTGAAATAGTATCAAGTATTTTCAGAGAGCAGTACATGTTATTTCTTTTTATTTCTTCGTCAAAGTCTAAAATATAAATTGCAAATTAGAAAATCCTTTGGGAGTAGAGTTCAGCAAGGGAACTGTTTCAAGGTAAGTTTTATATTAGTTTCACTCATTTTAATGAGCCTTTGTTAGAAACCAAGCAAGCAAATACTCTAGACTGAAGAGTTACACAAAAGCTATCTTTTAAAGAAACCATCATAAATCAGAACCTCTAACTATCTGCTTATATTATCAGGTTGACACAACAAAAGCATAGACTGGTAGCTAAATGAGATAGCTTTTATTAAGAAAGAAAATGAGACTTCAAATTTGAATATCAACTTAAATATCAGGTTTAAAATAGGCTAGTGATACACCAATTGACAATACATTTCTATTTAAATTAAAAATCGACACTACTCTTTAATATATGATGTAGAAAATGAATTTTAAAAAGCTTATTTTGAAAATATGTACATAAGTAGATGAGAAAGCTTGCACATGCATGTATACACACACACACAGGAAAATGGAGAAAAAATATTACATTAATCAGTGACAATTAGATGAGTCACTTTAATCTCTAGGAAGCACGTAAAAGTAAAAAAATAAAAAATCTTGGATTCAAGGGACTGGTTTTTCTCAGTACTTGCTAACCTTGGGCTGTCTGCTTATAACTACAAATTGTCCTTAGCTTGAAAAGAGCCTTTTAATATTTAAAATTATTGGTCTACCAGTATCCATGTAATTTCTTCAGCCATAGGGCTTCATTTCCTTTGATGTGTATCAAGGTTCCAACTGATATTACTACTATTCCTGCTGTCTCTTAGCCCTGAGAAAGGCTTCTGTCTCTCTAAAACTGATACCAATGATCGGTCTCTAGCTCCAAGAGGGAATTTTATCCGTTTGTATAATCGTGAGGCTAAGAGAGAGATGATACTCTCCTGAATAAGGGATTCCACATTTAAATTTGATCATTATTTCATTACTTTTAGATTCTTTTCTCCAGAATTCAAAGTATCTCAGCAACAAGTGTCTCTATAAATAAAATCACATTAAATTCAGAAAGAATCTAGGCAGTTTCAAAACCTCCTGTATAATTATGTGGTTCATTTATACACACACAAGCTCATGTGATAGCACATACTTTCAAAGGAGAAACACTTTATTCTCTATTACGTAAGTATTTTTCCTCCAGATAAACAACCAAACAAGAAAATCTTGAGCTTAATCAGAGAAAGAACAATATATGCAAAAATGGAATAATTTGGTAATGTCACAGGAGCTCTTTTCAACTGCATTTTAAATGTAGTAATAAAAATCAATTGGATTTTAATATATCCCAAATGATCCTGATATGTGAGATTAAAGCAGCTACTCTGTTACCTGTATTGTTTTTAAGACACAAAATGTTTTTGAGTTTCCAATCCTTGAAACTGCATTAAAAATGAAAAAGTTTATTTTTTTCATCGTAGATAGCTGAAGTAATCTTTTAAAATCCTCTTTCCTGATTGGTAGCTGGAAGTCGTTATGGTGTAACAAAAACACCATTTATTTTATAAGACACTTTTATTTAGACATCTTCCTACACACATGACATTCATCTTGATTTCTGAAAGTGAGATATACTGAACACCTAAAAAATCAGTATACTATAAAAAAAACGATGATTTTAAAATAGAGTTTGGATAAAATATTAAAAATAGGAATGGATTGATCAGTGGATTACTAAATTTAGCCATTAAACAAACAAACAACAAAGTGCACACACTCACACAAAGTACTCATATTTCACATGATCATCAGGTGAACTTTGACAACTCTAGCAATACTCTGTCCCAAGAATGAAGAATTGGTGGTAATTGCTTTCATCAAACACAAAGAAACAAAGCCTTCAATCTCATAATCCAAATAAAACCCCGAAGAACTTGAAGATGTCTTGGAGTCAATCCTTCAGCTGACGAGAAATCAATGGATGGATAAGATAGCTGTGATAACTTTGGCGTCACTTCATTTTGATTTAGAAAAGGACTGGTTGCACCATCTAATGAGATGATTGCTAACACGTCAGCAGTTAAGATTTAAATAATCAATATTTGGGGGGATAGAATGAATAAGTCATCATACACATCAAGCATTGTAATAATAACATGACTAATGTTGAAATTTCTATACTATTACTTATTTAATAATGGAGATGAGGGATAAAGATGACATTGTAAATAACATCTACAGATAAAATCAATTTTCTCTTTTATCCCTGTTATTGTTTTTACAAGTATATAATGGAAAAAGTATTAGTATCTTGTATATATAATAAAAATACCCCTGCAATCCAGAATTTTTAAGTTCTCTTTGTAAATTACAGTCCTTTCAAATCAATCTTGTCATTGATCTTGATCTATACATTGGCCAACAGATTTTCATTTTGACAGCCACTGTTTTAAGAAAATTGATTTTAAATATTGTTTCTTTACTATTCATTGTGACTGCTAATATCTATAGTATATAGGTCTACATACCTATAGTTGCATTTAGCAACCAGAATTTTGAGGGAAAGAAAGAGCTTTGATGGTAGCAGTTGTGAATTTTCATGGTGTAAATACTCCCACCCTTGACAAAGTCAAGGTACCAATGATTCAACAGATGTCTTGCAAAATTCAAAACTGGAACAATCAGCTCTTGAACCAATACAAGTCAGGTCAATGCGCCACTAGATGATCCTTTACCTATTAATATGATATCTAAATATTTATATAGATATCTAGACATATTTACATATGATTAAAATATTTTAAAATTAAAATTTTAATAAAACAAATATTTCTAATAATATTTAAAATGTGTAGATTTACTTTATTCTCAGCTTCCTGTAACATCTACTTTTGTATCTTTGACAGCCCTCAGTTTTATCTCTTTTTTTTCCATCTAATTTTTATCCTAAATTCTTCAGTACAATTGATGAAATGTGTTTTCACAATGGGGAAGTCATACTTATTTCTGATGATCTATTAGACAATTCCAAATCCCTACTACAGGAGAATATTACATTATTGTGATTTCTATCTTTTTTTTTACTTACTTTTTTCCCCTAGCTTACTTACTGAGCCTTATGTTACTCAAATATTGTGTCACTATCAAAATCCACACCATAGTTTCTGCTTTCCAGAAAAACTAGATATGTGGTTGTAAAGTACATTCAATTCATAAATGTTATGATTGAAAGATAAACATTTAATGTAAAAATAGTTATTAATACTCTGAATCTAAGATTCCTTGCTATATCTTTTAAAATCAAAGAAGTTTGGGGTAAATGAAATGGAGGAAAATATATTTAATACTTGTTTTACATGTCATTATTTTTCCTTTTGTAAAAATTTCATTTCATTTATTTATTTGAGAGAGAGAGAGGAGGAGGAGGAGGAGAGGAAGAACAAGCAGACTCTACACTGAGTGGAGTCCGACACGGGGCTCCATTTCACCAGCCTGAGATCATGACCTGCTCTGAAATCAAGTCAGATGCTTAACTGACTGAGCCACCCAGGCACCCCTCATTTTTACTTTTTATAAAATTTTATAGAAGTTTCATTGATGTATGATTTACATATCAGAAAATTCATCTTTTGAGATGTACAACTCAATGGTTTCTAGTATATTCACAGAGTTGTGCAATCAGCACTGCTATCTAACTTTAGAACATTTTTATCACCCTGAAAAGAAATGTCATCCCATTAGTGGTCACTTCCAATTCCCTTCTCTCTCTCTCTATGTCCTAGAAACCACTAATCTACTTTCTCTTCCTATGGAATTGCCTATTCTGGATATTTCATACTGATACCATCATATAACACGTGGCCTTTTGTGATTGAGTTCTTTCACGTAGCATATTATTTCCATGCCTTATCCATGTTGTAGAATGTGCTACTACTTCATTCCTTTTTATTGTCAAATAATATTTCTTATACGAATATACATTTTTTGTTTGCCCATTCATCAGTAGGTAAACATTATGGTTTATCCCACATTTTGGCTATTATAAATAATGCTTCGGGATCCCTGGGTGGCGCAGTGGTTTGGCGCCTGCCTTTGGCCCAGGGCGCGATCCTGGAGATCCGGGATCGAATCCCACGTCGGGCTCCTGGTGCATGGAGCCTGCTTCTCCCTCTGCCTGTGTCTCTGCCTCTCTCTCTCACTGTGTTCCTATCATAAATAAATAAAAATTTAAAAAAAAAATCTTATAAATAATGCTTCAATTAACATTTGTATACGATTGTATTTTGCAAGGATTTTTAATTTCTCTCACATACATAGAAGTGTAATTGTTGTGTCAGATGGCTTACTTTTAATATTTTGAGATATTGCTACTCTGTTTTCCAAAGTGACTGTATCATTTTATAATATCAACAGCAATGAAAGGATTCAAATTTCCTTTCACCTTCATCACTATTTGTTATCTGCATTTTTCTTTACTTTTAGCCATTGTAGTGGGTGTGAACCAGCTTTTAATTGTGGTCTTTGCATTTCCCTAATGACTCGTGACATTGAGCACACTGTATTTCCTTTATTGGCCTTCTACATATCTTTTTTGGAGAAATACCAGTTAAAATCAACTGCGGGGTGTCTGGGTGGCTCAACCAGGTAAGTGTCTGCCTTCGGCTCAGGTCATGATCTCTGAGTTCTGGGATTGAGTCTCACATCAGGTTTCTGGCTCAGCAGGGAGTCTGCTTCTCCCTCTGCCCCTCCCCTCTGCTTGTGTTCTCTCTCTTTCTCTGTCATAAATAAATAAATAATCTTTAAAAATATAGAAAATAATATTAAAAATAAAATCAACTTTGTGATTTAAAATTGGCTGCTTGACTTTTTATCATTTGGTTTTGCAAATATATATTATGCATAAAATTTATCTATCAAATAAAGGAGTTTCAAATATTTCCTTCCCTATTGTGGATTGCCTTTTATTTTTATTTTCTGATGCTTTCCTTTGAAGTATGAAATTCTTAAGATTTGATTAAATCAATATACATATTTCTTTTCTTTTGTCATCTTTTTCAGATGATTTTTAAATCCATTTTGTCAATATCTGCCTTCGATTAGAGTATTTAATCCATTTTAATCCATTTGTATTTAATGTAATGACTGACAAAATATGATTTACATTGGCCATTTTGTTATTTTTTTCTCTATGTCATATATTATTTGTTGTTGTATTCTTTCATCACTGCCTTATTTTGTCTTAAATAGTTATTGTTATTGTACCATTTTAATTCCTTTATTTTATTTTGTTTTCTAGTGATTTCTCTGGGTCTCATATAGTTATATATATGGTCTTATATATATAATATATTATATATATATATATATATATATATATATATATGGTCTTATATAGTGATTTCTCTGGGTCTTATTTAAATTGAAACAATTTAGTTTGGATTTCAACTAATTAATTTATGTATTTATAAAAATATAGCCTCAAGAGAATTTCATTTCCTCCTCAGTTTTCTATGTCTATTGTCATATAAATTAAATGTTTATTTATTATAAACTATTCAATATAGCTTTTTTTTTGTCCTAAGCCTTTTATTTTTTTATTTATTTTTATTTATTTTTATTAATTTTTATTGGTGTTCAATTTACCAACATACAGAAAAACACCCAGTGCTCAATATAGCTTTTAATATATTGCTTCATACACTTGTCCTTTAAATCAAATAGGAAAAGTTTTTAAACAAAGTCATGTTTATGCTATTTTTCATTTTTTAATGGAATTACTTTATCAGTGTCTTTATTTCTTTATATGGGTTCAAATTATGTTTAATATCCTGTAATTTCATCATGCGCTCCCTTTGGTATTTTTTATAGGGAAAGTCTGATAGAGATATATTCTCTCAGTTTTTGTTTATCTACAAGTGTTTTAATTTCTTCATTTTTTTTTCAAAGAATATTTTCACTTGATAGAGTGTTCTGGGTTGAAGATCTTTCTTCTTATACCACACTGAATATGTTATCCTACAGACTACAAGCTTCAATAGTTTCTGAGAAGTCAGACATTAATATTTTATGTATTTTTATGTTGGTATCTCTTAATTAATTCTAATATCCATTCAATATTTAAAATCAACTTTTGATGAGATACTCCATTTTCTATGTTTCTACTTTATATATCTCTCTCTATGTTTATATACAGTTGTTTTTATCTATTTAATTGTTTAAAATGATTTTATTATTTATTTAAAGGAGAGACAGAGAGAAAGTACAAGCAGGGGAAGGGGCAAAGGGAGAGGGAGAAGCAGACTCCTCATTGAGCAGGGAGTTAGACATGGGGCTCAATCCCAAGACCCTGGGATCATGACCTGAGCCAAAGGTAAAAACTTTACTGACTGAGCCACTCAGGTGCCCTTCCATTTATATTTTTAAACTCCTGTATTCTAAGACCAACATTTGGATTATCTAATTCTTGATTTTTCTCTTTTTTTACTTGTCGCATTTACCTTCCTTCACATGTCTTTAATATTACATAAAAGAACTTAGAGATTCTAATTCAATTATTTTACGCTTCCTCTCTTGCCCACATCCTCAGACATCTGTGCCAATACAGCACTCAGAAGATGTGTCATAGGGAAAATTGTCTCTAAGTCTGGAGATCTAAATTACTGCACTCCATGTCATCACATGTGGTCATCAAAGGATTCACTCCCCTTGCCCACCCCACCATGGCAATCTTTGGTTTGGACCCAGGAGTGAACGTTCTGAGGTAAAAAACTGCCAAAGATATCAGGTAATCTAAGATGGGCTCCTCTTTCTCTGAAAATTTAGTTTGTATAATTCTCTGTATTTACACCATTCCTATGATGCTTTAAGAGCAAGATTCTTTTTTTTTCTAGTTTGTGCAGCAGGAGCTATGACTTGCTGCATCTGTTATACCTATCAGTAGACAGCTTCAAAAGCAGATTCTTAAATTTAAATGTGCAAGTTTGCATTAAAGCCTCTTGTCTTTCCTAAAGTTATATTCAAAATAGTATTTACAATTTTCTGACATGGTCCATATATTAAAAATATAGGATTTACATACTTTGAAAAATGTCAGTGGAATTAGCACCAGACTTTAAATGGTATGTATAGGGGATGCCTGGGTGGCTCAGCGGTTAAGCATCTATCTGCCTTCGGCCCAAGGCGTGATCCTGGGGTCCCAGGATCGAGACTCCCTGTATGGAACCTGCTTCTCCCTCTGCCTGTGTCTCTGCCCCTCTCTCTCTCTCTCTCTGTCTTTCATGAATAAATAAATAAAATCTTTAAAAATAAATAAATAAAATGGTATGTATAAATATTCTCTGACACACAAGAGGAAAAAAGCAAAACAATTTAAAAAACCAAACTAAATCCATATAGCAGAAATACAATATAAAGAAACAAGTAGAAGTCATAAAATAGTGATGGCAGATGTAGGACTAATTTATTCATTATAACAATATATAGAAATAAAATCAATCTTATTATTAAAGAAGTGATGAATTGACCACAAAATCATATTCAAAAAATGTTATTTATAAAAGAAACAAAAGAAACATGTTAAATACACTAAGATTTTTACTTATTTATTTTTTTAAAGATCTTATTTATTTATTCATGAGAGACAGAGAGAGACAGAAACACAGGCAGAGAGAGAAGCAGGCTCCATGAAGGGAGCCCGATATAGGAACTCGATCCCAGGGCCCCGGGGTCACACCCTGAATCCAAGGCAGGCGCTAAACTGCTGAGCCACTGAGAGATCACCACTAAGATGTTTAAAAGTAAAAACTAAGCAAAATTTTATCAGGAAAATTCAAACAAATGTAAAACAGGACTCACAATACCATCATTAAATTTGTTCACAAAAAGCATGAGAAAAGATTGAAGGATATTTTATTTTGACGAAATTATAATCTACATAAAGATTAAATATAAGCAAACCTTGCTTTACTAATGACACTGATATTCACTTGAATAGAAACAGGAAACATAAATTTTAAAAACACCTGTTTGGCAAAAAGAAAAAACAAACAAAAGAAAACAACAAAAACTGAAAATAAGACCCACTATATCCAATGCTATGTTATAATATGTATATTATTTTATTATAAAGCTATTTATAATAATGAAGGACAAGCGAACTGGCACTGAAACATAAAGATAATTAATAGAACAGAATCAACATAGTTTCAAATATAATTAAAGTGGACTTTCAATTCAGTGAAAAAAAATAAATTTTTCGATGTATAATGCAGGAAGCTATATTTGGGGAAAATAATAAAGGTAGATACCACTACTCAATTTCATGGAGGTTAAGAGTTAAATAAAATAAAAGCCCTAAAAAAGTAGAATTTTTTAAAAAGTGAATATTTTTATAAACTTGAAACATGGAAGACTTGCCATGCAGAATATGAACAGTAGAAACCACATTGGAATAAAAACATGGTCTGAAAAACTTAAAAATGTTAAAACTTATATATATCTTCCCTCTCTCTATCTGTGAAACCTCAGCAAACATGAGATTTGAATATTTTAGTATATAAAAATCTGTCATAATTTTTAAAATAAAACTTGCACTACAATAGAAAGTGACTTAAGGCATGAGCAATTAATTTACACATACATACAAACATGGAAACATACAAAAACTCTAATTGGAAAACTTCTATACCATATTTTCACTTTATCAAAATAACTAAAGGATAAAATGTTGAAAACCTAATCTTCAACAACATAAAGACCAAGGGACACAACATTTTCATATAATGCTCTTGGACCTGTAAATCAGTAAAACTTACATAATAATATAAATGAAATTATGTAAGAAAAACTATACAGTATTTTATCTTGTTTTTTTAAAAGATTTTATTTATTTATATGAGAGAGCGGGGGCACTCACTCCACACCAAGGAGCCAGGAGAGAGGCAGAGGAGGAAGGAGAGGCACAAGCAGACTCCTTGCTGAGCATGGAACCTGATGTGGGGCTCAATCTCAGGCCCCTGATCCAAAACCAAGGGTCAGATGCTTAAGCTACTGAGCCATCCAGGGGCCCTAAAACTATACAGTATTTTAAACAGAGAAGATTGAATATAAGGAGTTATTTCCTAGAACACTGAGTTGACATAATGAGGAGTTGGATAGTAGGAAGGAAAGTGAATAGTAAAGAATATAGGAATGATAGATGATAGATACCAGAAAGCAGATATAACAAAATAGAAACATGCACGTGTACAATATACAATATGTGTAATATAATAAGTACAATCTAATACAGAAAGTCATGCCATAGAGTCACAACCCGTAGCGATGTGAAAGCACCCCTGCCCCTGGGGCTGCAATGAAGACCTCACAAGAAAGGGCTTGACTGACGGTGGCCCAATTCTATGGCAGAAAATTCACTGTTGATGCCGCACCTGTGGAATTTGCTGGGACCTGCTAGAAATCCATCATTCAGAGTATGAGGGAAAGACGTTCAAAGGGCATTGTCTCAGCAGAGGTGCTCTGCTACAAAACTGCCTGAGGGAATTTCTGAAGGATGCTGCTGGGTGCTGCGGGCTGCTGTGCATGACTAAAGCTGCCTGCTGGAAGAGCTGTAAATGTCGCAGTGTGACTGTTACAGAGGGATGCAGTGTAAGGTGTGATGCCGGAGATCCTGGGGTAGCGGCCCAGGCTGAAGGAGCAAGGTGTGCTGCAGGAGCCTACAAACAAGCATGCTAGGACCAGGAATCAAAACCCCTTCCTCCTGCAATCTCCTTGGAGTACTGCCCTCCTGACAACATTTCACATCTGGTCGGGAGACAAAACACAAACAAAACAGCAACAGTTGATGGCCTCTTCAAAGCGCCCAGGCCCACCTTCACAGAACAGGCAAAAATGTTGAATTTGAACTGGAGGTGAAAGGCAATCAACTGACAACTGGGATGGGACACCATTGTTTTAGGTGGTTGGGAGGGTCAGAATGCACACAATGGTGGAAAGCAGAGGAATCGAAGATACTGTTTTCTTAGTTTCCAGTTCACCTGGGGCTCCGCGCCTGTTGTGAACCTGATGCCAACTTGGTATCTAATTCTGCCTCGATAGCTCATTGAGGTCATGGGAATTTTCGTTATTCACAACTGCATGATTTCATATGTGAGTTTGTAACTTTGTCAACTTTCACAACCCTGGGGATGCAATGCTACCTGCTTTCTGTAAAGAGAGTGCCCCTTGGAGTCATGCAATGGTCAGTCTACAGGGTCATATATGGTGGCCCGGCCAACAGCAAATATCCTTGATGAAGGGACACATGTTCTTTCAGCATTAACCTTCTCATAGATACTATCAGTAGGTTAGAAATATTATCTCAAAAGCCTTGAGATTCTATGATATTTCTGATTTATATCAAGCTCTTTTATGCTATTTATTGTGACAAATTTGTAGAGGGTGGTTATAGATAGACATACCTCATCATCATGTATTATAGTGGCTTCCTTAAAAGAGCTACCTAAAATAAGTGAGGTAAAGCTTCACATTTTAAATAATATTTCATGATTTAGTCACATCACCACAGAGGGCATTAGGATGGTTTTAAATTTCCCTCTACACCTCAAACTGCTTATTATTGGCCACAACCCAGACTTGCTGATGACATCCAAAATCCCTGTGAGCTCAAAGGCTAAACAGTGTTCCAGTTGGCATTGTGGTTGTCTATTACATGGAAGAAGTGACTCCCACGGTTTCCTATCACATGCTCAGGTGACCACATACTTCTTTTTTGGTCCTGTTGAATTACGTTGTTTGACAACTTACGCGGAATTCCTTTATACAAGCTCTGGCTCATTTTAAATGTTTTCAGGAGCCATTAGTTATATCATGCCCCCCTCCGAAATTTGGCTTATTCTGACATTTCATGAGTTCGTATGTTAAGAAATGACTTACCAAATATCTAAAAATCTTTCTCCTTTCCACTGAAAAGTTGCCAGAGATATTTATATATATTGGTGATGTGTGTATGCACACACACCCCTTCTAGAACTTTTAAAGTTCTTCTGGTTCTAAGCATTCAGTCATTTCACTTTCATATATGACCTGGCAACAGAGATTTATGCACACTCAGGTGCTAATAAATATCCAATGTATAATTTTTAAAGTTAAAATAATGACCCAGTTATCATTATCTCCTCATCTAAAGGTTAATAGCACAAGTTGAGTGTGAAATGGCAAAACAATATTGGGCATGTGTTTCATAAATGGCATCCCTGGGTCTTCAAAATATGACTTTAAAAATTGGGAAAAATGATCATTCCAGTGAAAAAAATAATTGGCCAGATCTTATGTATATATCTGACTCCTAACCTCTTTAATTCTCTGTATATTTAAAATATGGTTATAGTCACATCTCTTCTTTACCTCTGAGAAACCCTACCAGGATTTTGCTTGCTTTTCAAAATGGTTTCTGAGCATAACAAATACTTCTAGCAGCTTGAATGGTGTAAAAATGTTGATTTTGTATTTGCAAGCTTTACCATTTGAAATTTTATACTAAATAAACCATGCGTGTACACATTAATAATTCCCAGATGAAGATAGATGTAATTGATCCACCTTTTCCCAGCTACAGAGGTCTCTTTTGCCTTTAGATGGCCAATCGTGTCACCTTGCAATGGTGAACACGCAGTTACACACAAGACTCGTGTTGCTGCAAGCAGTCTGGAGGCAACAAAAACAAATTGATGGAGACAGAAATAGGAGAATCCCACCCTGTCAGAAGATGAATGAGCTGAACTTGCCTGATGTGAACCCAGGCTGACACAAGCAAGGTGGAATCAAAGAGTGAGCAACTTTTGACAACCCATGCTTCACAGCCCTGACCACTGTGGATGCCCGTGATTATCTCCAGACAAAATGACTGTGAGTAAAAGGCTTACATACACTTAAATTAAACACAGCAGGGTTTTAGTAATCTCTGTTTGCATTTTACTTTCTGTTAAGAAGGAAATTGCTTGGACTTGGAACATTTCATTTAATGGCATTTTTAGTTACCTTTTGTACTTCTAATGCCATAGTCTAAATTCACTCTAAATTACCCAGTAAGACATAGGAAACTTTTGTCCTTTTTTGTTTATTTTTTTTTTAAATTGCAGTAGCTTCCTTACCAATTTTACTAAATTAAATGTGTTTTAAGGCATCTCAGTTCTTGAAACTTAATTATCCCAATCTCTGGGTGAAGTATAGCAAACAATACAAACCCCATTTATGTAATTTATTCTGCAAAAGAAAATAATGGAATGCAGTTGTGCTAATGATATACACGTTTCTGTATTTTTTTTCCCCTTTTCGACAACAACTTAGCAAAACCATGTCATTTTGAAACAAAAGCTTTAAGGGCATTTGGGGGTTTTGGTTCGTCCACACACTGCTTTTAGGAGAAGGCAGTAAACGGCATAATATTATGCGCCTTTGAAATATCATGAGAGATTTTTGTTTTGTTTCCCTCGTTTTATCCTTCCATCAATGAGTATTATTGACAGTTACCCATAATAAACTATGAATAAAGATCATGGCTTGTAATTGTAATGTGTAAATAAGAAGAAAAATATGTAGATACTTCAATAGCTGAAGTACCATTCATTAAATCCCAGCAGAGTAGAATTTAGTTGTTAGACCACCACATAAAATCTAGAAAACTTTGGTTTAAACTCAGGCATAATAAGAAAATCTATCCTCTTGTTCTTGTTTAAAATAGAGATTTGAAATTCCTAAGTCCATGGTTATATGTTATTTAATATCGCTATTCACTAATGTAATCAGCTAATCGTTCTAGTTTGCTGAAGTTCACCTGCTGCATTACTTAAAGGTGAATTAATTAGGTTATGCCATACTTTTGGAAGGTGCATAACTTGACCCACCTCACGAGATTGTCCTGATAGATGGGACCATGAATGGTTCAAGGATCTGGCCATTCAGAAAAAAATGGGGCACTGAATCCTGTGTAGCTCAAGTCAAAGCACAACAAATAAAAACAACTTCCTCTTCAAAACAAATCCACAAACAATAAAAGTAAAGAAATAATAAAATGCCATAGGTAAGTTAGCTCAGTACTACATACAGACCCTTTCTTCTCTGACACACGTTCTATTTTCTTCATTATAATTAGTACTTACATGTAATTATACAGGTTATCATCCCAT
The DNA here is from genome assembly GCF_018345385.1 of Vulpes lagopus. Classification (NCBI taxonomy): domain Eukaryota; kingdom Metazoa; phylum Chordata; class Mammalia; order Carnivora; family Canidae; genus Vulpes; species Vulpes lagopus. The sequence goes on along the minus strand of NC_054847.1, from coordinate 27,304,378 downwards.
CAGTATTTTGTTACAGGGTATTGTAGATGCTCCACCTACTCCACTGAAGAAGGAGATTTTTGATTCATTATTAGCTTCAAAAGGATGAGACACTTGCTAATAAGACACAATGTCTTGTATCTTGAGCCTTCTGTTTTTTTTTTAGAGACGGACCTGTCTACACTATCATTATGGAACACAAAAAGAACTTGCTTATTTTAAAAATATTTATTATAATCTTATTTCATGATTATAAACAAGGTGATATTCAGTTACATATTTTTGCATATGCTACTCTTTCCTGAGGTGATTGAAGAAGGAAATACAGGGCAGCTTGGTGGCTCAGCGGTTTAGCGCCGCCTTCAGCCCAGGGCCTGATACTGGAGACCCGGGATCGAGTCCCACATCGGGCTCCCTGCATGGAGCCTGCTTCTCCCTCTGCCTGTGTCTCTGCCTCTCTCTCTGTCTCTGTCTCTCATGAATAAATAAATAAATAAAATCTAAGGGGGAAAAAAAAAAAAAAAGAGGAAACCCTGGTGACAAGAACCCGACACTTCTCCAGTAAATCCTTCTCAGCAGTACATGGTCAGGGCCTGTAAGGCTATTTACACCTCGGTGATGTCTTTCTGATAATGATACCTCACTCAACACATTTCCAAAATGTCATATTGTGGAGTTTCACCTAAAATGTTATTCTTACCTAGTCTTGTAAGTGAAATCACAATTGAACCATGAGATTGAGATATAACATTTTATGGATTGGCTACACAAAGTACAAATTGGGCAAATGTGAAGATTAAAATACAATCATGCTTATGTACCCATATGAAAAAGCAGTACATAATAGGTATATGCATGCACTCGTGTGTGTGTATATATATATATATATATATATATATATATATCACAATTAAAATTATACCTAGAGTACTAAATTAAAATTAGTTTCCCACTAGCTAGCATGTATTTATTTATGCAGAACTCAGAAGATCTGAATTTCAACTTGTTCTCTCAGGTTTACAGACATTTAAGCACATTATTAGGAACAGTGATTATTCGGCACACCAACACTCAGGTATCACCCAACTTCATTACTACCTGATTAATTAACCTGTTTAAAGTGTGAAAGTTGGCACCTTGTCATTAGAATCCATGGAAATAACTAATGAGAAACTATGAAATAATTTGTTCCTCAATTAAAAAACCTGAAAGAAGAGGTTTTATCTCATTATTCTTGTTTCCTGTTATCACCTATACAAAGCCAAGACGATTTTGCAAAACTTACTGTCTAAAGAGAACAGGCTATGTAACATCTCAGGGAACATTTCACAGATCTTTAATAAAATGTGGTGTTATTCAACAGCAAAAGGTAAGCCAAGAAGGTTCCTGGGATAATATATTCATTATAGAGCATCAGTGTGAAAGTAGGTTCATCTCATACCTGGTGTTCAGGTTTAAATGAGGTTTCTGAGTAAGAAAAGAGTGAAGGAGAAGTAATCCAGTTCAATTTAGTTCTGTCTAAAGGGACTTCAGGAAAAATATCACAAGCAGTAATTAGTATTAGAGGACTATTAAATTACGACATTTCCATATATTAAAAAACACAGCCCCAAGCCCAAATTTCCCTCAATGTGGCTGCTTTTATTCAGTGGCCACATTACAGCACTACTCAAATAAGAAAAAAGGCAGTAAAGTTATTAATTTCAATTGTTTTCCCTTGTCTACATTCATGAGATCATACATATCACATGAAAATGCTGAAAAGTATCAAAGGTACTTCCCTAATCTAAAACAATTTATAATATTTACAGATTCATCCTCCTACTCATGTTATTCATGCCAATGAAGTACATGTCTGTTGTTTAATGTTAAAGTAAAGAAGCCAAAAGTTTTTCTTGGAGGTAAAGTGAACAATCCTTCTTGCACTGATTATTTTACATACATCTTTCCAGTTAGAGAGAGTTTCGTGCTCTGAGCCATGGCAGGATATAGACTATAGAATCCATCCAATGTAAAGCTAGGCATAAATGAATACAGATGTTAATTAATTGGATATCCCTATTTAAATTCCTTGAAATATATTCTGGATCATGTCCCCTGCTTCCTTGTATAAATCTTTAAGCTGAGGCCACCCGCGTTTAGTGAAGGAAATAGTGAAATTTCTAAAAACCACACGCATGTTTTTTCAAAATCAAGATTTTGTGAAGATAATCACAAAGTTTAAAATAACAAAGTTTAATTAATCCACTTTAGGAAAAAACTCTATATCTGTTTTATACTCTAGCTTTATAATTTTACTGAGTTGCAAAATATTCTAGAAAATAAAAAAGAAAGAAAGAAGAAAGAAAGAAAGAAAGAAAGAAAGAAAGAAAGAAAGAAAGAAAGAAAGAAAAAAGAAAAAGCCTGTTGGTTGGTAGCACATTTTAAATATCTTTGCTTTATCTCCTTAAAACATTTCCATGAGTACATAATGAAAAATTTCGAGAGGGGCCAAATAGTTACTATCTGGTGAGCATCAGTGGAGTACCAAACTGTATGTTAGGAATGTCATACACAAAACCTCATTTATGTCTTACCATTCTTAAGAGTTTATATAATTAGGGATCCCTGGGTGGCGCAGTGGTTTGGCGCCTGCCTTTGGCCTAGGGCATGATCCTGGAGACCTGGGATCGAATCCCACATCAGGCTCCCGGTGCATGGAGCCTGCTTCTCCCTCTGCCTATGTCTCTGTCTCTCTCTCTCTCTCTCTCTGTGACTATCATAAAAAAAAAAAAAAGAGTTTATATAATTATGTCCATTTACCCATGAGGAAACGGAAGTCCAATAGTATTTATTATGTTGTCAAATTTTATATCCAGACAGCAAATTCCTTATCTCCTCCTACACTGTGTTGGTTCAAATCAACAAGTAATATAATACAGAATAGTATTCCCATATAATGTTACCTATTAGTAAATGCCTAAGTACACCAAAAATGAGATTATTTATTTGTTTTTAAGAACGCGAAACAAAATGTATGGGTACAAATAGTTTAATAGAATCGATTATAAAACAAAAACAATAAAAATATATTTCAAATTAAATCAGACTTTCATCAGAAATTATCTCTCTCGTAGTTAGCATTATGACAGATAATATCATGAATATTAAAATGAGTAATTAAAATTAGGCAAAAGCAGAGAAGGAAGAAAACAACACGCTGCAAGTAGGGATATTGGGGAAAAACTGCATGATCATCTTAATAAGGAATATCAGGCTAAGTAAAAAAGGAAAGTAAGGGATCCCTGCGTGGCGCAGCGGTTTGGCGCCTGCCTTTGGCCCAGGGCTCGATCCTGATAGACCCGGGATCGAATCCCACATCGGGCTCCCAGTGCATGGAGCCTGCTTCTCCCTCTGCCTGTGTCTCTGCCTCTCTCTCTCTGTGACTATCATAAATAAATAAAAATTTAAAAAAAAAAAGGAAAGTAAAAAAAAAAAGGAAATGAAATAAAAGAGGTTCCTGTCAAAGCAGCCTCTTTATTTTTTGTAAAATCAGCTATTTAAACATTTGTACCAGTCCAAAGTGAAGGGAAAGAAAATGACCTAAAACTTTAGAAGTATCGGTATCACTTTAAGGTAGACAGAAGCTGTATTTAAATGATTAGATTATTTGAACTTTGTTTTTTGAATAAAAATGTCAACTTTAAAAATAATAAAATTATTTTTAAAAGACAATGTTTCAAGAACAAATATTCAGGGAATGGAAGATACAAAAGGGTGTGAAATGATATGATCTTTAAACCCAAAAATCTATCGTGGGAAAAGAATAAATAATAAATATGAGTAAAATGGAATTGACCCTGAAAAATGAATCATGGAAAAAGACTCTTTTAAAGAGAGTAGTAATAACTCAGTAATAAAAATAAGGACCATGCGTGGAATAGTAAGATGTGCCTAAAACCTGCATATACTTGATATTAATACTTATATCTTTTATATACTTATGTGCAACACATATTTATATATATGTGTGTGTGTGTATATATATATATATATATATAAAGTCATATTACCTTTCTCCTTTTGTGTTCAGGAATTTATTTAGCATATACAGTATTGATATATATATATATAAGATATATATATGCATACATATATCTCATACATGTCAACATCTGGAAGCCTATTTCCATATATATATGGGTATATATAGGAGATAGATTCCATATATGTATGAGATATAGACATGAGGTAGATATATCTATATCTCATACATGCCAACATCTAGAAGCCTATTTCCACTATCAATTAATATAAAACATTGAAATGGGAAAAAAATTTCATAGTTTCTAATCATTCAATGTCTAACCATTATATGTAAGAAATGTTACCATTTCTTACATATAAACTGATGTTCTGGAGCTGCTACTCCACCTACAAGTCGTTTTATAGATATAATACTTACGTCACTCCATTCTGACCCATTCATTTGCAAGTCTCCTGAGTCCGAGGAAATGGGTGTCTCTATTGGGATTGGGATTGGGAAGCTCGGAATTAGTGGCATTCCTGGTAATGTTTTGCATTTATTTTTATATCAGTAGTGAAAAGCATTACTATTGTTTAATCTTATCTCCACTCCAGAACTAAAGGGAGTGTATTATGTGACTTCCTTCCTCTGTTGCCCCCAAAAGCAGGGGTCAGGTTCTACTTTAATCAGCAAACACTGGAAAGGAACACAAACAGGAGTAAATCAAGCTAAAAATAGTCATCCCCTCTTCATATCACTGCCTTCAGTACACCGAGACTTCTCCCACGTCCCTTCACTTGCTGTTTAGATTGAGGCTTGAGCATCTCTATGGGAGGCGACATCGCCAAGCTGGAGTCCCTGATGTGGTCACTTTCACCAGCTATTGCTGCTAGTGTTTGAAACCCACCTTGGCTCATATCTGAAAATGACCAATGGAGAAGCATGGGAAACTTCCTTGAAACTGTCACTCTTCCCCCACTATCAATCACATAGGAGACATGGAGTTGTGCAGTTTACATGGACAGCTACCCCCCACCCTTGAAAATTTTATTCAAGAAACACACTGAATATTATGAAGAACACAATCTGGGAAACTGAATCATGATTCTAGATTTCCAAATGAATCACACAGGAAGTCCTAATAAATGGGATCCCTTAAAAGAATTGTACTCTATTAACCAAGCCATAATCATATTTAACTGAATAGGGAATGTATTTTAGAAGTATTTTAAAATTTAAAATCTTCAGTAGATTTTTAATCATGAGAGATGTAAGTTTATATAACTGTTCTTTGCATTCAGTTAACCAAGGTCAATTTCCATTTTTTTTCATAGAAATACTGTCTATCATTCTATCGAAAGATTGATTATTCCTCTTAGGAAAATAGGGCTGATGCTTAAGAGTTGGTAGCTTCCTCAATTGTACTAGCGATGACAGAGAAGATATGACCAAGGTCTAAATCACTATCAGTAGTTGAGTATAGAGGCCAGTTAGGAAGGATGGAGACACAGCGGGACCAGGTTTCAGTCGCCAAATGCATGCTAGAGATTGTATACTGGTCCCCAACCTTTCACCACATTCTGACTGATAGAAAGTATACTACCCATTATATCCTTGGAGACACAAAGTAGAGGGGAAGCAAGCATCTGATCCGGGGAGGTAGGTATTAAGTGTTGAGCGGGTATCTGAACCTTCCCCAGTTGCCTGTTCTAGACATCACCATCACCTTTGTTCCATGACTTGTTTTCTCTCTCTAAGTCATGCAGTTTATGCGTGAATACCAGGTTACTTTAAGGAGAGAAACTCGGTCAGGCCTAGTGGGTAGAAATGGACAAGTGTGACCTGATAAAGTAAATGTGCTTCGCAGCCACCAGCGCTCCTCCAGGTGCAGCACGGGAATGAACACAGGGGTCTGGAAATGCAATTAACTACTCCAAAAGCTTTCAGCCCATTGCTACTCTGACATTTAGGGTTTCTGACAACTTGTTACCTTTTTTGTCTCCCCTTGAAATGCTGTTTACTAAAGGAACATAATCCTAGTGTCTGATTCATACAGTACTTATTAAGCAATCAATGAACTTGTCACTAGGATATTAATTTGAGTTCAGAAACAAATTATGTTATTTAACTTTTGATGTCTCAGTGTCTTTACTCATGAACAGAGAGCTCAACTCCTATTTATTAAAAATTGCTTTCGAAGCTTCAAAAGTATTTTCCCTTTCTTTGAAAAACAAAAACAAAGTATAATGTTTAGCTCTCCAACAATATTTATCTTGTTCATGCATCAAATTATGGAGATTATCATGTCTTTTTAAAATTCCCATTTGTGTATTTCCTTTGGTGTAATGGTATAACTTTCATTTTAAATATGGAATTTCAAGATAAATTGCAAAACAAATCAATCTCCAATAGATAAATAAAAAATGTGCAATGAAGCTAAAAATATCTTCCACCAAGGTGCTAGTTGGCTGTGTTGCTTAGCTACCCATGACCAAACAGGCTGACAGCACCATGAACTCTCTGGCTGAGCCGGGTGTAATTACCAACCAGATTTCCATTTCATTAAGTTCCACTTACAAATCTTGAGAATTTCAAAATGTGCATATTCAGAAGACTTCACCATTGTAAATGAGGACAAGATTTATTTGTTAAAAAAAATGATATTCCTCAATGTGTCTATGAGTAACAACAACTTGCAAAGGTTGAAATAATGACATTTTTCATAGCAAAATTCTGTTTATAAAGGAAATAACTATATTCACAGAGTGAGGGAGCAGGGAATATCTTTTTTATCATGAAAACTGCCTTTCATTTTTGCTTTATATACAAATATAATTATGAATGGAAAACTTAGGCCTTCTTTGTGTTCTTGAAAAACTACAAACCATTGATTTTTCTTTTCCATCAGAGGTAATCTTTTCATGCTTTTGTCCCCAATACTAATGCTTAAATGGAGGTTAATTTCTCAAATATCTTAGATGATTTATCAGAGTCCTGTTCAGAGAACACAGTAATTCAGTTCATCAGACAACAAAGCCCATTAGCAGATATTACCAAGTCACTACTAAAAGGCAAGGATAAAGGAAATGCAGAGATTCATATCCCTTCATAATTAACACACAAAGCTTTGAGTGCAGATTACAGTAGGATTATGATGAATTAAAGAAGTACATTTGATGCACAGTTTATAGATTTCTTATTGTTTATCATACTTATCTGAAATATATATGCATCAGTTTAATTCTATAAGCATATAATTGAAACAAATAGCTGAAATCCATTTATATCATCTGAAAGTAAAAAAGAAAAAAGAAAGATTATGTTTCAAGCATATTTGCATCCATTTACAACCTAATAAACTGGACAACATTTTACTGTCCATTTCCTCTATTCTCTGTAGAGACAGAACTTTTATTCCTCTGATTCTGGATGAATTTGTGTTAATTTTAAAATAAATTTTAAAAGTATTTATCAAAATTATACATGAATAAGACAGAACAACCTATAGTACAAATAAGTTTACAGAGAAAGTAAGTAGTCTCTGGCTCCTTTCCTTATAACAACCCTGTTCTCCCTACTTTTTTTTTCTTTTTCTTTTTGGTAGTTATGATGTTTTCTTGAGATTAAGTTCTCATAACATAAAATTAACCACTTTAAAGGAAACAATCCAGCGGCATTTAGTGCATTCACAGTGTTGTACATAACCTGTCTCTACTTAATTCCAAAACATTTCCATCACTCATAGCCAGTAAGCTGGTGTTTCCTGCTGCTTCTTACCTCCAACGCTGGCAACTGCAGATCTATGTTCTTTCTCTGTGGATTTACCTATTCTAGACATTTCATATGAATGGAACCATGACATATTTGACAGTTTGTGTCTGGCTTCTTTCATGTATCATAATGTAATAATATTGAGCTTAATTCTCCTGGAAAGGACTCTAGTAATTTTTTGAAAATATACTCATATCTCTATGCCAGACAAGACCTGTTGATTTCCTGACATGAAATGAGAGTATCCCATATTTGTATCTCCCCCTTCTCATTCCAGTGAATTGCATTACTATTTTTAGTTTTTCCACTGGTTGCTATAGTGATTTAAGTGATTGATATTTATTTATTTAAAGTAGGCTCAACACTCAGCATGGAGCCCAACATGAGGCTTGAATTCATGATCCCAATATCAGATCTGAGCTGAGATCAAGAGTTGGATGCTCAACCAGCTGAGACACTCAGGCGCTCCTTAAGCGACAGATTTAAACTCATATTTTTTCTATTACAGTAATGTTTTGACTCCATATTTTGTAAATTGAGGATATTCAAACAATTACTTTCTCCTCTTCCCTGCTTCCCTTTTGTTTCATCTGTCACACTGCACCTTTCCATTGTCAAAATGTATGCATTTATTCATTTTTCAAATATTTATTGAGAAACACATTTATTATGAATAGTCTTCATTTTCGCTTGCTTTATATTTGGACCATGATTTTCTTACATATTTTCCTTGCATCTTTGTTTTCCTGAGCATTTATAATTTTTCTTTTTATCTGCCACTTGACTTTTTCAGATCTCCATTTTTTTCTGACCTTTCAATCAGAAATTTCATTCCTGAAGACCTTATTTTCTTTATCAAACTTTTACCTGGAGGCTATAATCTTCCTTCTCCTATCTGGAAGATTTGCCATTTGACTTATTATGAGCTTTTACCCTAATGCTCACTTTCACAAATGTGCCAAATTGCATATATTGCATTTATTGTTTCTTATCCATTTTGGATGGTTTATTCCTTCATTTTGCTGTAATTTATCTTCAAATATTTCCCAATGACAAAAATGCATTGGAAGAAAGTTTTCTGTGGCCTTGAGTGTTTGAAGATCTTTCTACTTTTACTTTCCTTGAATGACAGTTTTTCTGGGTATAAAATTTGGAAATCATCACATCTTTTCTTTCTAACATTCAGTGGCACTGATGAAAATTCTAATGAGAGTACGATTTTGTTTTTATAGATAGTTGTTTTTTCTTCTACACAAGTTTTCAAAATCCTCTGGTTATCTTTAGAGTTCTAAAACTTTACAAAATTTTCTAAAGTCAACAGTTCTTTTGTTCTCGTTGACAGAATAATCAGGGAAGCCTTCATTTTTAAAAATATTTTTATTTATTTATTCATGAGAGACACACACAGAAAGAGAAAGGCAGAGACATAGGCAGAGGGAGAAGCAGGCCCCATGCAGGGAGCCCAACATGGGACTCAATCCCAGGTCTCCAGGATCAGGCCCTGGGCTGAAGGCGAAACTAAATCTCTGAGCCACCCGCCAACTCCTGCCCTCAGGGAAGCCTTTACTGTTGACATTACATATATCTTTCACACTTTTTTCAGTCTATTTGTGAAACATATTGGATATTAGACCACCTCGTTTTGTGTATTTCTATTTTCCAGTTTGCTTTTGAATTGTTACTTTTCTCCTACTTTTTAGTGTTACTGAATTTTATTATTTTATTTTATTTTATTTTATTTTATTTTATTTTATTTTTTAAAACATTTTATTTATTTGACAGAGGCAGGGGAGAGAGAGAGAAAGAGAGAGAGAGAAAAAAAAAAAACAAGGGGGCCTGCAAAGGGAGGGGGGAAGCAGACTTCCCACTGGGCAGGGAACCTGACATGGGGCTCAATCCCAGGACCCTGGGATCATGACCTGAGCTGAAGCAGACAATTAACCAACTGAGCCACCCAGGTGCCCCTAGTCCTACAGAATTTTAGAACATATGTTTTTATTTTCAATCTCTAAAAGCTTTTTTCATTTGATGTCTTTTTTTTTTTTCCTAAGGTTCTATTTGTATTTTCTGGATATAATATGCTTCCAATTCTTGTTTTTAATGTATCAGATTCCTGATGAGTCTTTTCTCTTGGTGGACATTCCACATGAGAATCATGAAGTGATCCAGTCTCTCACTTTGTTTTACATTGATCAGAGGCCATTTGTGCAGGCTTTTGGGCTGCAACTCCATATGTGACAAAATAAAAGGGATTCTATTTTAGAATACCAAAGTGCAGTAGAAAAATATTAGCTACTCTAAGACTTCTCGTCCAATTTTTTTTAAAACAAACAAAAAAACATATATTTCATTCTTTGCCTGAGTATACACTATAGCTTGTGATCTCATCTTTCACTTTCTTCTCCTTTTCCATTCTTTGTGTGTGTGTGTGTGTGTGTGTGTGTTGTGGGAAAGAGTTGTTGCAGGGATATTGCCAAGTACAATTGCATTATTAACCCTCATGAATGCTCTAGTGGGCTTCCTTGCAATAAAATTAACTTGAAGGCCAGGACTTCTTAGAAATTTTATTCAGGGGATCCCTGGATGGCTCAGCAGTTTAGTGTCTGCCTTTGGCCCAGGGTGTGATCCTGGAGACTAGGGATCAAATCCCACATCGGGCTCCCTGCATGGAACCTGATTCTCCCTCTGCCTGTGTCTCTGCCTCTCTCTCTCTCTCTCTCTCTCTCTCTCTCTCTCTCTGTGTGTGTGTGTCTCTCATGAATAAATAAATAAAATCTTAAAAAAAAAGAAATTTTATTCAGAATAACTTTCCCTGGTACTGACATGATTTAATCTTCCCCTCCTTCAAGTTGTTGCTCAGATGTTACCTTCTCGGTTAAGATTATACCCTAATCACCCATGTAAAATTGCAATCCACATCTCCTGCCAGTACTCTAGATCCATGTTGTTCTCAATTTTTTAAATTCCATGTATAGTATGCTAAAACATACTATAACATGCTTATGTAACCTGATATATAATCTACTTTTTAAATTTTAACTTCATCTTCTTTTTTTCTTTTTCAGAAAGAAAGAGCATGTGAATGGTAGGGTACAGAGGGAGATGGAGAGGTACACAATCTTAAGCAGGCCCCATGCTCACAAGGAGCCCAATACAGGGCTCAATGCAGGGCTCAATCCTGAGACCCTCTTGAGCTGAACTCAAGAGTTGAACACTTAACCAACTGAGCTACTCAGGTGTCCCTATACTCCATATTTTGTTAAATAAATGAGATTTTGGAAAAACATCCATTTATCAATCTATGATTTAGTGAAACAAAATATATTAGGACTTTTGTACATAGCACATTCTAACTAGAGGGAAAGTGGATCACCTTGTAATTTTGCTACTGAGTGTAGCTCTTTTTCATATCCATTGCACATCCCTTGGCTTTCTGTTGGTTTGTGACATTGCCATAATTATTTTTTAATTGAATTTTTCTGGTTAATATTTTCTTGGCATTCTATTTTTCTGATTTAAAAAAATATTGAAATGTATCCCCCATAAAGAAATATTGGGATTGGATAAGTTCGTTAGTTTAAAAAAGTATATGTTAAGAATTGGATAATAGCCTATTGAGATTACATAGAAACCCCTAAAGTATTCATTTTTTAAAGCCAGCAATAAGGAAATCTTAGTCTGTCAGCTAAAATCACCTAGCTGTGAAAGTCAGCCCAGGTTCTATACATTTCTGTACCCCTATGGGAAGAATGAATTAATTACAATCTCTCAGAGTCAAAGAAATTGAATTTCTGTTAAAATATTGGAAGATGTTAACAAAATGTGCAAGGCTATCAGTTATTTCCAATGGTTAATTTCTTTTCAAGAATTACATTAGCTACTTTGTAAAGTAGAAGAATTCAGTTCAAATGGGTACATGTTGATTTTTAATCAGGATCATTTGTTTCAATGGGTGCATATTAGATGGTAATTAAGTCTAAAAAGTTTTATTATGAGGAATACGATGTCTCACTATCATGTGTGTGTGTGTGTGTGTGTGTGTGTGTGTAATAATAAATGCTTTCAGGAAGTATCAATGATATTTTTAGTTAAAATATACCTTTTTAAATTTAGGAAAATGTATACCTTTTCCCACACATGTTTTCCTACCTTATTAAGCTTTTGTTCATCCAAAAAAATAGTCACAAGCTTCATTGCCGTTCCTTTCAATTCTCAGCATAAAAAATTCAAGTGTTGCCCTTCTTTTTTTTGACATTAAAAGCATGTAAAAGATGTTAGCGATAGGAGTAAAAAGAGCTATTATCATAGCCTCCTGATGGACAGACAGACATAAAAACAGATAATCTCCTTTCCTTATCAGAATGACATAACTAATTGAGCATCCAGTGTGTGCAGAGCATTGCACTTGCTCTTTAGATTTGTTTCTTTTAAGAATTTAGAGGCTTATAGGGGCACCAGAGTGTCTGAGTGCCAGTTGGTTAACACCTGATTCCTGGTTTCTCTCAGGTCATGATCTCATGGGTAGTGGGATGGAAAGCCATGTTGTTGCTCAACAGGGAGTCTGCTTGAGAGATTCTCTTTCTCTGCCCCTCCTCATCCCCTTTCTCTCTCTAGAATGAATAAATAAGTCTAAAAAAAAATAATAATTTAGAGGCTTTTTGCTCTCCAGACTTAAAATTAAAATACACAGTTTTAAATAGATAACTTTAGTTATTATATTACTTATCATTTATTTTATTTAGTTTATAAAATAAAATAAATAAAGGGATATAATATTCTTAGAATGGGTAGAGTTTGCTTATCTTTCCCCAGGTTTTTATGACTTTGTTTTCTTATCTTTCCTCCTTCATTTTTCTTTCTCTCCTCAAGGTAGCAGAAGCTGGAGTGATTACTGCCTTGAATGAAGTAGATGTGCTTTCAGGAAACAGCAATGGCTGTTGTTGCCACCACTGTCACTTGCATGGTTCCATGTTCCTTACTGCTCCCCCTCCTATGAGGTTGTGGGAAGAGGGGACTCAGAAGAGGAGTGGTTGCAGAACACACTGTAGTGGATATCTCAAGCTATTAAATTATATTGAAAGAAGATTGCCATGGAGTCCCTGGGTGGCTCAGTCAGTTAAGTCTCTGACTCTTGATTTCAGCTCAAGTCATGATCTTAGGATCCTGAGATCAAGCCTCACATTGGGCTCTGTGTTAGACATCTAGCCTGCTTAAGATTCTCTCCCTCAGTCCCTCCATCCCTCCTCTGTCTGTCTCTAAAAAATAAAAATAGATTTTTTTATTTAAAAAGAAAGAAAGAAAGAAAGAAAGAAAGAAAAGAAAAAAGAAAGAAAGAAAGAAAGAAAGAAAGAAAGAAAGAAAGAAGAAAGAAAGGAAGAAAGAAAGAAAGAAAGAAGAAAGAAAGAAGAAAGAAAGAAAGAAAGAAAGAAAGAAAGAAAGAAAGAAAGAAAGAAAGAAGATTGCTGAGGTGGAAGCAATTTTTATAATGAGAAAGAAGGCAGGGATGGATGATAAACCAATAAATTTTTCTCAACGAGGCTATAGATAAGAAACAATGAAGAAGAATATCTCTAGCACCAAGGCAGATCTAGCTTCAGATAAAAAATAAATAAATAATTAGTCAGGGCAAGTCTTCAAAGAATGAAGAGATTCTACATTTCAAACATGTGGGATCCATGGGTGGCGTAGCGGTTTGGCGCCTGCCTTTGGCCCAGGGCGCAATACTGGAGACCCGGGATCGAATCCCACGTCGGGCTCCCGGTGCATGGAGCCTGCTTCTCCCTCTGCCTGTGTCTCTGTGTCTCTCTCTCTCTTTGACTATCATAAATAAATAAATAAATTTATAAAAAAATCAAACGTGTATCTTTTTTTGTGCTTAAGTTTCATTTTTGAGATATCCTTGCTACTTATGACACTAGAGTTGATAGAAGATTTTTTTTTCCTAAATATTTTATTTATTTATTTCAGAGAGAGAGAGAGAGAACGAGCATGAGCAGAGGGGAAGCGGCAGAGGGAGAAGCAGACTCCCCACCTAGCAGAGAGCCTTATGTGGCGCTTGATCCCATGACCCTAAGATCATGACCTGAGCTGAAGGTGGAGGCTCAACTGACTGAGCCATCCAGATGCCCTATAGACGATCTTTAAATGCATTTCTGAAAGCACAACTCTTTATAGTATTTTGCAACTTGCTTCAAAGATTATTTATTAGCTCACATGTAAGTAAATGTGACCCACATCATTTCTTTATCATTTATTCATTCCAAACATCTTTTGTGTAAAAACATGTATTGAGTATTCACTGTGAGTTTTAAGCAACATGAGTGAATTTAGTAACTATCCCATTAGGTTTTCTTTGAATGTATATGTGTATATCAGTATAAGGGGAGAACAAGAAAAGAGCTTTGGGGGGAGGATTGCCACAATAAAACGAAATTATTCTGGGATGCTTTCCCAAATGAGAAATTAAGAGAAGGAATAATAATGATGATAATAATAATAATAATTAAAGGAGTCTGTGTAAAAATTTACTTAAGTTCAACAAAAACTGTTAAGAAAATAATAGGCTGAAATTACTCATTTCTCAAGAGAACAATTGTAGTGTACATGAGAAAGTGGTAGTGAAGCAATTCTCTTAGAATCTTCCTATGTTAAACATGTGATCATCTTAGCATGCCAAAATCTAGCTTTCTAAATCTTGAATAAGCACATTTATTGTGGGAAAATCTCTTAGCTGTAGCCTTTGGACTTTTTTTTTTCCCAAAAAAAATAAATAAATATCAGAGAGCTAAGAAAAAAGCAAATAAATTGTTGATGACAATACTTTTCAATCTCGAAGATTTGGGTTACACAGTTGTATGCATTTGACAAAACTCACTGATTTAGATAGACACAATTTGAGTATTTTTATTGTTGTGAATTTTATGTGAAAAAAAGGGTCAACTAATATTGAAATCTAGCCAAAGCATTCAGGGGGAAGTATAGCAATGCTTACAATTTACTTTGAAATGTAAAACTATAATAAGATGGACTGATGGACATAAGAGAAAACAATGATTAGATATATGATAAAGCAAATTCAGCAATATGTTGCTAGTATAGTCTATGTGTTGAATAGATGAGAAATATTAAAGTATATGAAAAAGTCTTCCAATTCTTGAGTATGCTTTAATACTTTAATACTTTAATAATAAAAGGATGGAAAAAGAAAATGGTACTTAACATCCATTAGTAAACACATTTAAAACATGTCATGTGCATATATTTTCATATTTAACAAAATCTCCCCAATTTTTAAATTTTAAAATAAGCATCCCAGTGAAATAATTTAATTCAATATTGCAAACTGAAGGTTAGGGACTTACAAGTGTTTTACAAAGTATAATCTAACATGTTCCACAATCAACTCAATCAATTGACAAGTCATTGCGGGTCAGGTATGGAATTAGGAGATACTCAGTGGAGCAATAGTGGGGTAAATAGAGTATGGAAAGGATTGAACATGGGGCCCCTTCTGGAGTGCAGTCTCCCATAATATCTGAAGCACTGAAACAAGAGAGCTAAGTGGTCATGTGGTGGCATTCTCACAGATAAGTTATAATTCACACAAAGAAACTGGTTTGGTTTCCATTTGAAATGGTTGAAAAATAGGGGCACCTGGGTGGCTCTGTCAGTTAAGTGTCACTCTCTGGCTCAGGTCATGATCTTGGGGTCCTGGGACCAAGCCCTGGTTCAGGTTTCCCTGCTTATCGACAAATGTGCTTCTCCCTCTTCCTCTGCTTGTGCACTTTCTCTATCTATCAAATAAATAAATAAAATCTCAAAAATAAATATAATGTTGAAAAATAATAATTTAAAGAAAAGAAATGCAAATTTACAAAATTAAAATTTCCTTTTGAAACTCGAGCAATCTTACTATTCCTAGCCAGTATGCATCTGGATATTTGTTTGCTTGCTTGTTTGTTTTGTGGGAATTCTGGAATCAGAATTGACATTCACAAATTCACAGTAAATCTATCTGTAATGCATACTGCATTGTAAAGTAGATCTGAAATCACATATAACGCATTTAAGAAATTCACTTGCCTCTGTGACTATCATAAATTAAAAAAGAAAAGAAAAAAAAGAAATTAACTTGCCGATGTTTCTTTAAGAAAGATGTCCAAGAAGTTATTTACTCAACTTCTTATTTGCCTAAGCATATAAACACACTAATCTCTCAGGGGTATTTATGTGATCCAAAAGTAAGTAATGCATTTGATGGGGTTGGGGAAGTTTGTGAATTTGGTCAGTGAACTCAATTATGGCCCCATTCCAAGGATTTCTACCTTTCCTTTACAAAAAAAAAAAAAAATAGTTGCCACACACCTAATACTGCTCCCGAATCTCTTCAATAAATAAGAAGGATACTTCAGAGCATGTGTGCATACTCACTCTGCCTTTTTGTCTCTCTCTCTTTCATTTTACAGCTCTTCTGGGTCCCCAGCTGATTTTCTTCGCAAGGTTAGTTGCTAATACATTCCTAGCACCCATGCATTATTAATGCTCACCGCTCTCCAAGGTGGCAGTGACAAATAGGAAGCAAAATCTACTGACTAGTGGGGAATGTACTTTTTAGTCATGCTTGAATTTTTCAATCCATTCTGCTTGTTGAGGATTTTTCAGTAGAGATTCTGTGACAGAACGTGCTTTATACGTCCCTTCTCCTTCATTCTCTCCCCATCTTTTTATTTTTCAGAGCTGAGACATTCAGGTGGCTAGAGAAAGGATTATGCATCAGGGCTTTGAGGGGGAGTAGAGCAAAAAAAAAAAAAAAAAAAAAAAAAACGCTTTTGGTGGTTGCAAAAGCAGAAAGAAAGATCATTGTTCCTCTTTGCACGTTGTAAGTGGCAGTTTTGATCCAAAAAGACTATGTATGTAGTCAAGTAAATTATACTATTTTAACTAGGTTATGCCAGCTGTAGTATTCCCAGAAATAATACCAAGTGTGTATCATGAGAAACATTGATTTTTTAATGTGCAGATTTGTTTCTTCAGATATAAAATCCTATTCATTTCACAATATAAAGAAGCAATCTGTGAAGAGATTCTCAGATAGTTATTGGGAACCATAAATCCCACCAGCAGCTTCTATTACATTTGTTTAATTCAGAATTTCTACATTTATAGTATTATACCTTTGTGCTGTAATCATGAGCTTTTAGAAAATACCTTTCCAGTGAATAAAAACTTAATTCACAGAGAACACAAGAATTGGAACTCCCCCAGCAACCAGAGTTGGGAGCTAATTCCCCCCTCCCTTTTTTAAAGCACATTTCCCCAGTTTGAAGATGGAAAAAACAATCTTTCAGCATTAAATAGTCAATTACCACAATACCCATGTTTGTGAATTCTTAAATATTCCATTTTAACCACAGTGATCATCAATTCTCAGGAAAGAAAGATGCACATTTGGATAAATCAAAGGATAGCTAGAACCAGAGAAGCAAGGCTGACATCATGGCCCTTTATAGACAATTTCAGTGTCTCCTAAGGGATGAAGAAAGTATAATTTTTTTTGCATGTCCGTTTTCTAACATTTTGCTAGGTGCTTTCAATATATTATCTCATTTAAATATGACACCTCCTCCATGAGTTAGGTATTATTATATCTGCTTTACAACTAAAAATGAAAACTGAGACAGTGTAATTTAGGAAGAGCTTAAAAAGTACCAAAACTAATCTGAAACAAATCACTCTGATGCCAAAGCCCATGTTCTGTGCACTACACAGTTGTCGCCTCCTTAGACTTAGAATTCCTGCATTACAATATCATTATATTTGATTCATTTAGTTGCTTAGCAATGGTGATGGCGCATAAAGCTATGGAGTCATTTATAGGTAGGTATCATTGATTTAAACCCACTTAGAAGAGTTTTTCAACATGGATAATTGGCTCAAAAGTGTGATTTTTATAGTACAAGATCTGTTGGAACACATTCTGTGACAGGAACTAGCACATATATTGAGCCATGAAAGAATTAGTAGAAATAACTAGTGCTCCCTTGAAGGTGAATGTTAAAACCATGACTATATCTGCTCATAGAATCAGGTCACTTGTAGGTGATGGGAACAATAAAGGAAGTCTCTTGGGTTTCCACCCACGTGAACCAGGTGAGTTGGGAGTCCTGCTGTGAACAAGAAGCAATGAATGATAGAATGATTACTTACATGACTTTAAGAGTTCCTGTACTGCTGGTCCCTGTGACTGACTTAATCCAGGTGGGTATCTCAACATATATCCACAAATCTTCCACAAACCATATAGTTTTAAAAGGAGAACAAATAAAACCACAAATAAGCATAAGCAAAGAATGCAGAAACCTCTATATATATGCAAGTGCAAAAATAAATACCTGAATCCCATGTTAATCTCGGATACCCTGCCGTGCTGAATCAGGTTTATGAACTGATTACAAGCACAGGGGTCACACAGCTCAGATGACTTCACCTGCAGAATGAGTAGGTCCACTGCTTAGTGAGAAATATTAAAAGCAGGAACAGAACTGAAACATGTTATGGATTAGAATTCTCACTGCTTCCCAAGGAGGGAAACTGAAACAACATGGGCCCCGAGGTGGTAACTATAAGAAGATGAGCTCCCAGAGCATATGGAAGAGGATGAAATACATTGCAGATTTGTTGAAGAAATAAAAAAAAAGAAAGAAAGAAAGCAATAATCATTTGAGTGTCTGATAGAAACAAAAAACCCAAAGTAGGTGATAGAATCAGAGACTTCACCAACTCATTTCCAATAGGTGGAGTTTTTGAAACAAGAGTCCATCTAAGGTAAGAGACAGCAAACTGCTCAAACCTCTTTCCCACTTTCCACTTTCCATATTTCACCTACATTCCTTTTGGAAACTCTCGGACATTTGAGAATGAATGACAACAACAAAGTGGACACAAACACTGGTGCAAATTGAGAAGAGAGGAAAAAAAAACAGAAAGTGATCATCAAAATTATTCAACTGATACTAATGAAAGTGTTAACTGTGAAATCAAAGAAAACTATAACTCAATAAACCAACATAAACTAAGCAAATATGGTTTGAAGCCCATACCAAATCAAGAACTTAAAACTCAGAATAGAAATGATGGTAAAACTAAAGATATAAGGCTAGAGTTAACTTAAGCCATAAAAAAATTTTAGGAAAAAGACAAAATCATCTCATAAACGAAGACTAAGTTACAAAGTGGTCACGGCAAGGTAGATCTCACTTAAAATATACTAAGAAATTTTGAAGAATGAAAGAAACCAACATAACAGAGATAAAATAGATAACTTACAAGCATCTAAAAGAAAGTAATAGAGGGACATGCACGTGGCTCAATCAGGTAAGCATCTGCCTTCAACTCAAGTCATGATCTCAGGATCCTGGGATTGAGTTCCTGCTGAGCAGAGAGCCTGCTTCTCTCTCTCCTTATGCCAATCTCTCAAGCTCTCTATCTCTGTCAAATAAATAAAATCCTTTTTTTTAAGTAATAGATATGGAAAGAAGGCAAATAAATTGTTTCTGATCTTTCAAGCTTGGCCCCATCCACTTGCACGTTCCAATGGATTTTCTTCATGCCCCACCAGCTGGTAAGCTGGGAGTTACAGTACCAACCAACAGGGCTTTTCCAGATCCCATGGCTAGGTCAGGCTAAAGTTGCCAATGATACTGTTATCAAGATAAGACAAAGTGGAATTTGGGAAGGTAAAGCCCAACAGTTATTTATCCAAATGCCGATTTCCCTGGGGCAACTGACACAAATTGTTTAAGAAACACGAATCTGCTCTCAACAGTTGCCAGTCTCATCAGAAAGATGAAGTGAGGATACAGCTAAGACCCCACACCACAGTAGTTCATTACCTATGGGAGGTAGAGATTAAATTCTACTCCAACTTCAGAAGTGACAGAGACTGTTACCTTCTAGGGGTAGAAGAGATCATCTGTCCCAAAGGTGTTACAGTTGCTTAAAACTCTTTTTTGCAATTCATTTTTGCAAAAGCATCTTAGTCATGTTCTGGCCAAAATAGATGTTTTCTGCCAAAAATATGTCATATATATATATATATATTTGACACTCCAGACATCTTTATTCTGTTCTTTAAAAATCAAATTTGCTAATAACAGCAATTAAAGGGGCTATCATTCAAGGTACTAAGTGGTCCACTATAGTCCCAATCTCTTCCCCAAAGAATTTTCAAATCTATTTTACGTAACAACAATGTTGAAATTATAAGATGCAGTGTCTCGTGGCTGTTAATTCAGAACACCATGCCTCGCTGGGTATATACATTTCATCTGTATATTTTAAAGATTGAAATTAGATTAAGGTGCTTATCATCTGAACTAAACCAATCAGAGAGTGAGTCCTTCCTTCAGGATAGCCATGTCACTCTCTCTAATTCCTCTCTACCCAGTCCCAGAGCTGGTGTTTTCAAAACATGTATGAGTTCATGTCATCGCCCTAATTAAAACTCTCTAAAGGTTTTCAGTGAAGTGTCACAGCTTCAAGATAACACAAAGTCCTAACACCAGTTGCTCTTCCCTCCATTGCCTTTTGTTGACACCTTTCCAGTGATACAACCTTCCTGCTCTTTCTTGAACAAACCAAACTTCATCCTTAGTAAGGGCCATTGCCCAGCTCTCCTGCTGCTGGTGAAGCATTTTCCCCAGATCTTCATACAGCTTCTGATCAAGTATTAATATAGATTCATGGCCAGAATCTGAATTTCATTGTTTTCTTAATACTTACAATGAATTTATTTGATAAAATGCTTGTTATCTGTCTCCCCTAAATTGTAAGCTCCATGTCTGTCTTGTTCACTGCTCTACCTGTAGTGCCCAGAACATATTTAGCAAAGAAATATGAGACTCAATGAATAAGTGAATTAAAGAATAAGTAAATAAATGAATAGAGGTAGTGGCAGTAGATTGAACCCACTCAGCTTTTCTCTTTTGTAGTGGTTACAAGAGAAGAGTAGCTTCCCTTTGGGAAGGAAAAGAGAGTTCTCTGTTCTTCATCCCTGCTTCTCCTGGCATGATTACAATTGAGAGGGTGACTAAAGGAAATTAGTCTAGAAATTGAGAGGAACTGAATTGCCTAGTATTTAGTTTTTATGTTACTTAACTGACATGTTCTTCAATCCTTTTCCTCCAATAAACAGTCACAGAGAGTTAGTTAATGGATATTAAAAAGAAAAGAAGAACAAAAAATGCACGGACACCTTGTGTGTACAGTTTCACACTTATTGCTAAATAAAAATACCTACTGTTTTGCTGCTGGCAAACAGACACAAGAAAAGCTAGGGAATGTGGAAAGTGTTTCAGAGTAAAATGAGAGCTGATAGATACTTCCCTAAAATGGATTTTTAAAACCATTCTCAACATTAAAACATTTTTTTTTCTCCTTCATTTCAACGACTTGAATTTTCTTCAACTCAAAGCAGGGTTTAGGGAAAAATGACAACAAACACAAGGAAGACATAAAGTTCAAATTTAGAAGCTAGCAACTGTAAGGACACACATATTTTTATGTTCTTGCATGAGTGGATTTTACTATTTCTTGCAGTGATTTGAAAGTAAGGGAAGGGGAAGAAAGGGAAGCAGTCACTGGCCAGGCATAGATAGAAATACAACTCTACAGATCTGGAGCAAACTGAGCTGGACTCATTTCAGTTCTCAAATGTTTCCTTATTTAAAGTTTCCAAGTATTAGTTAGGAATATCACTTTTTAAAAAATATTGGGACCAAAAGTGCCTGATCAAGGCCATCAAAACGAAAGGAATATTATTCATTCAACGTTAAAAAGAGGAAAGAATCATTATTATTCTTGAGGACAAAAGACAATTTAGTACTTTCAAAGTTATTATTATTATTATTTCTTTTTTCTTTTTTCTTTCTTTCTTTCTTTCTTTCTTTCTTTCTTTCTTTCTTTCTCTCTCTCTTTTTTTTTTTTCCTGTGGCTACAAATGACATCTAGTCCATAGGCATGAGACCATGACACCCCTGCATGTTACCTCTGCCGGGAAAAGCAACAATAAAGAGAGAAAAAGCTTGGCATGAAAATCATGAAGGTGAAGTCTATACTCAAAAGGATTAGAGAAGCTAAAATACTGATTATGTATGGTGATAAGCAGCCTAACCTGTAAGCTGTGAATCATCTGCACCTATTTCTGAATGTCAAAGCCATACACTTGGTTCTAGTGAAGGTTTTCTAAGAAAGCATGTCATTTGTTGCAATGCAATTGCAACACTGCATTTCCTTGTCATAGGTTATTATTTCCCACCCAGAATCTGTATTTATTCCTGACCTGGGCACTGTCAGATTGGCTCCTGAATAGGTTCACTCAAAGTCTGCAGCATGGAAGAAAGAGAGAGAGAAGGAAAGAGAGGAGGGAGAAAGCTAGAAGGAAGGGGGGAAAAGAGAGACAGAAGGAAAGAGAAAGGAAGGGAAGAAAGGAGAGAGAGAGAGAGATGGAGGAGGGGGAGGAGGAGAGTCAGAGAAGGAAGGAAGGATGGAAATTAAAAACTTAGCAGCCACAAAAATCACAGGTTTATAAGGAAAACAAACATTTTGGCAAAATTGCTAGTCAGTTTAATGAAGAAGCAGTTTGAAATATACTTGCATAGATCTCTTTGCTCACTTATTGCTTCTAATTCCACAGGTCCAAATTCTATCATTTCTTCAAGATTCATCTAAAAGTCACATTTTTTCTCATTCTGGAAAGCATTTCCTCAATACGGGAAATCTGTATTACACTTTAATAAGAAAAGAAGTAGCTTGATATATATTTATCCAAAAAGTCTCATTCTATGGTGGAAATCACTACAAAAGAGTTTGAAAATGTTTTAAAAATTTGGCCTGCTACTAGTTCTGTCAGAAGACCTGTCTGTGCAGACTTGAATGTTTAGAGAGAAGAGCGTATCACGATTTACAGGTGACAAGTGCATCACCTATATGTTGAATAGCTTGACTTTCTTTGATTTTAAGGAAATTTTACTAATGTCTCTAAAACCAAAATACTAACTTAGGTGGGAAATGCTTATGTTATTTCAGGCATAGACTATCTGTAGAAATAGAGTTTTAAATATAAAATCAACACACACTATGTGGTTGCACTTACTCTTTTGCCTTTAGGATGTACCTCTGGGACTTACCATTACTATCACATGCCACGATTAAGTAGCTTATTCCCAAAGCTCATCTCCATTAGGAACACAGAGAATCTGTCACTCTAGGTCAGCTGTGAAAGTGAAGAAGGCACAAGTGTAGAAAGGCTAAAGAGGTCCCTCTCCCTAGGTAAAAGGTTTAATGCCATCTCTATCATGCATTTTAACCCAATGGTTTTGTCATAATCTCTGGGGATGTTTCCCATTTACTTAATAAAATATTTATTGGTTATGGTATCCATAACACAAAAGAATTTGTTTATACAAAATTTGCTGGGAAACTGCAGTTGAAGTGCTTCATGTACTTTCTCATCCTTTCTGAGGTCTATAATCAGTGATTCTTAAATAGCAATGAGAAAATGGTATAGTGAGGTTAGGTGACTTGTTCCAGTTGGAATAGTTATGTATACTTTCAATACAATGGGGATTATTTCCAGGCTTTTACTGGCATCACATTCAAAGCATGGGCTATATTTAAGGTAATCATATAATTTGTGGCCCAGGCCAGAACAATTTTGGAATAAAAGAGGGCATTAATAATACACCAAGAAAACAGGAGCTTTACACAGTGCATCCCAGGCAAATTGGATATATGGCCACTTAATCATCTCATGATACCACCAAAGAAAGCTCCATGGTTTTAACTAAAAGCTGGTTTATTACTGAAAAAATGCACACTTCAGGGGAAAATCTAGATGGGTCAACAGTAAGTTCATTAGGTCTAGGGGAAAGGCTGAGATAAGAGGACATGTTAAATTTCCCTTTAAAATTTTTGCTTGCATAGTAAACATAATAATACAATATTATAATTTCTGAAAAAATGATTTATATTTTTCTTTACTATAAATAACAATTCTTTTTTTAAAAAATATTTATTTATTTTAGAGAGAGAGACAGGGAGAGAGTGAGTAGGGGGAGAAGCAGAGGGAGAAGGAGAGAGAGAATCCTCAAGTGGGCTCCCCACTGAGCACAGAACTCAATGAAATGAGCGTGAAGTTCCATTCTGGGACCTTGAGATCTTGACCAGAGCAGAAACTAAGAGTCAGCTGCTTAACTGACTGAATGACCCAAGCACCCTTATTAATTCTTTCTTATAAAGCATTTGTTAAGCTCTAGAACATCCATTTATGCAATTCTTCATGTAATTATCATCAATATTGACTTTGGACAGGCATAGTTACAAGGGCAAAGACTACAAATATGAGTAAGACAAAGTGTCCCCAAGAGGTCCCATAAGAACAAGAGAGCTAATAACAATGCAACAGGTGTATAATGATGCTAAAAATGCACGCAGCATGTGATGGAAGTTTCCTGAAGGCAGCAATGGTTGCCTGATGAATCTGCAATCTGTGAAGTATAAAACAAGGAAACTCATACAGAAATGGTCTTGCCCCATAAAAATGAAGACCAAATCCAGCTTATATAAAAGGCAAAGGGAGAGATCAGAGACTGCAAACAATGACTTGGGTATTGAACATATGAAAAATTTAGGGAGTTACCAGCAAAAAAATATTTTATTTTAAACGTATGTCATATATATTTCAAAAACTGGACACAGAATTTTTCCTTTCCAATGTATTTTCCACCCCTTGGAATCATATCTGGCATAGTAACTTCCTATGACAAATAGAAGTTGGGAGAAGCAAAGCTGTTTCATGTTTTAAGCTTGGGCTTTAAGAGCCATGCACACTTCCTCTTGCTCAGAGGACCCTGGTATTTCAATATGAATAAGACACAGGTAGCCTCTTAGAGGATGGAAGACTGCACGGAGAGGAGCTACACGGCCTAGCCAACAATCAGCTAACTTCCCACTGACATAGCACTGACTGCAGAGGGAGTCTAGCAGAGACCAGAAAATCACCCAGCTGAACCCAGCACAAACTGTCAAATGCAGTCGTAGACTAAATACATAAGTTATCATTTTAAGCCACTAAGTTTTCTGGTAGTTAGTTTTCTAACTGATTTAATGTGTGTGTATACATATGGATACATACGGATGAGTATGTGTATATTAACATATACATATATGTAGATATCATTATGTTTATATAAATACTACATAACATAATATAATTATGCACATGTGGGCATATTGTAGATTTCATATATGTGTGTACATTATGTACACATGTGCCTAAATAAACATATAAGTCTATGTATATATACACACTTCTACATCTACACACATACCACACATGTGTATATATAGAAATATAAATACACACATACAGAAACTATTCTTGTTGAAATCTTTACTCACAAGTTATACTTATCAAAATGACAAATTATAAGATTCTTTTGTAATTCTTTATAATTTTACCTAATTCTTTTATAATTCTAAATTATGAAACATATTATTCATTTGCTGATTGACCACAGAATTCCCAAGGACTTTCAGACTCCTTTTTCCAAAGGTGTGATTGGTTCTGAGGAAGCAGGCTGAAGCTCAAGGAACATGAATTTTAACACAACTCCAAAGCTCTATATTCGCTTTCCTCCTGCAACTCACCAGGAAGAGCTTATACCAAACATTTGCATCCCCAAAATAGCTTAGATAGGTGACAGAAGTATTTCTTATTTTGGCTGGTAGATCTGCTGCTGGATGCGTTGGTACATGGGGAAGGACTGCTAAAAGGAGATGCCTAGGTATTGATCACCATTGCCTCAATGGATACAAAATAGTGTTAATTGGGTATTGAGGGGAGAGAACATAGTTTGGGGGCATGTTGGGACTAGTGGAAGGAGTAGCCCTCAAAGATGATAAGGTTGTTTATTCTCCTTCTAGAAATTTAATAAGAAGAATTGCTTTCATATATTCAAATAACGAGATGTATTTGGGTTAACACATATTTCTTGCAAAAACTTTATGTAACATATCTCTAGGGAATAGGAATTTTGGCTGGAAGTTTAAAAAGAGAGGGGGAAGATATGTAGAAGTTCTGCATCTACATGAAGGAAGTTCCCCTAGGTTAATCACGTTCTATATGTTCTACTGTGGGAGTAAATGAGTCAGAGTAAATTGAGAGCATAGAATTAGGTATTCCAAGAGATGACCGAGAGACAAAAAAGAAAAATTAAAACATTAAATCAATATAGAAAATAAATGAAATATTGGAATCACATATAGCTCAATCCTAAGCCCTTTTCCTTCCTACTTTTTCCTTTCACTCCACAAATCCACTTTCTTGCCCATAATTATTTTGATTGACACACCCATGACCCTCAAGTTTATATTTCTTAACCAGAAATATCTTCTGTTCTCTCTAGTTGTATATCCATTTGAATGTCTCTTTTAAATGTCACAAAGACATCGCAAACTCACTGAGTCATGAATTGATATTATCATCTTTATATCCAGATTTGATTATCCTCTAGTTTCTTTTATTTGTGAATGACCCTGGCATCCATCCAGTCATGTGAGTCAGAGCTCCAGGCATTGTGATACTTGCCTTTTTCTCACCCTGGATCCAATATTTTATTAGGTTCTATCAGTTTCACTTTCTAAAACCCCCAACTCACATTCACAGCTGTCCATCTCTACAGCCATGTCCCCGGTCCATCTCCTATCATATCTTGTCTGGGTTACTCCCATAGCCTCAAACATTCTTCTCTTCATCCACTCTTATTCCTCTAGTCTTTGCTCTCCACAGAACTAGAATGATCTTGTGAAAACACAAATGTGATTATTTACTCAAAAATCTTCAATAGGAACACCTGAGTGACTCAGTCAGAGCAACCAACTCTTAGTTTCAGCTCAGGTCATGAACTCAAGGTAGTGAAATTGAGCCCCATATTGGGCTCTGCACTGGGCATGGAGCCTGCTTGAGAGTCTCTTCCTCTGTACTCCCTCCCAGTTCCTCCACATGCATACTCTCTTTCTTTAAAATAAGTAAATAAATCTTTAAAAAATCTTCAATAGCTTTTCAATTTTTTTTATTACCAAGACAAACATATTTATCATTATCTAGAAGGTTCTAGATGAACTGAACCCCACTTCTCCAGCCTACTCATCACTCCTCTACATTGAGCTGTTGAGATGATTTAAACAGAGTAATGAAATAAATTTGTAATTTACTCATTGATATTTTTCATTCTAAAGGCACTCCCCTTTCCTCATTGTCTTGCTCACTTTACTTCCACCAACTTCCCATTTCTGTTCTCCAGTTTGTTTCTACTCATTTTTCAGATCTTAGCTGAAACGTTGATTTCCTCAGGAAAACCTGTCCTGACTGTCACAATTTGGCTGGTAAAGCCCCTGCTTAATTGTATCTTTCACATTACTTTTCCTTTAGAATAATTGCCATAATTTACAATTATATGATTTTAATGATTAGATTATTGTTTGTCTAGGTTTATGTTAACTAATGTGGTAGTCACTACTCATGTATCACTATAGAAACTTAGTTGACCTACAAATTTTTAAAATATAATTTCCTCAGTCATACTAGCCACCACATGTAAGTGCTCAATAGTGCTAAGGAAAAATCAGAGGAAGTAAATTGATTAGAAGATTTTGATCGGGATTGTTGCAATAGGGGAAGAGAAATCTCAGTATAGTGTAGGGCTTAATTCTGAATATAATATAAGCAAATGGAAATTTATAGCCAAGGATCAGGGTGGGGGTTCGATGGAAAGAGGAAACAACTGACCTACCAGGAAATTCTGGCTACCTTGACCTAATAGGATTCTTACCTAAGACAAGCCAGAGGGATCAAATCTCACTTGCGGTTTGGTACAGGATGAAGAACCCACTAAGATAATAAGGGCAATCAGATATGGAAGATGAGAGATTCTAGCTAAACCACTTGGTAGGATTCTTGCTAAAATTGAACAACAAAGAGACAAACATAGAAGTCCAAAAGTCAAGGCCTATTTGAAACATTCGGGGGAGCCTAAGTAGAGTTTGGTCAAAGAGAGAATCTTTGTCCATAACTGAATATGGCTAGTTCCTACTCTATTGGACAGTGAAGTTAAAAAACATTTTCATCACAGCAGAAATTTCTATTGGATAGCAGAGATTTAGACTGTATGCTCTTTGAAAGTACACTTAATATCTCTTTGCTAAATACTGGTTCTTAGTAGCTGCCCAGTAAATATTGGTTGCTTATTATTGAAGGGAAATCTTCCCCAGGCTTCATTTCAAGGTGTTTTTTTTTTTTTTTTAATTCTATCATTAAAGTGATTTAATTAAAATTCTTCTGATTGGGTGTGTTCACTTCCTAAAAGATTAATGAATTTGCTCATATATTCATGTCATCATGGTTTAATATAACTCACATTGATGGTCCCATCTTCAATTCAGTATTGTCCTATGGCTCACTGTTAAAATTTTCTTAAATCTGACTCTAGGTGCTAATGATTTAGTAACATCTCAGGATTAAGAACCTCTGTGGTTTAAGGGCGAACAATTCTCTTCAAGGGTTCTTAAATCACATCTGCCTCTCCTTTTAAATTGCAATATCACCTTTTTCTCGTGTAGATTGATTGTGGGCCAGTTGGCTTTCATCCATATCTTTAAATCAACCATGCACTGGTAAAGCTGGCAGGTTGCAGGAGGAATTAGAAACAAGGCCAATGAAGCTATTCTTAAGTCATTCTATTTATAACCTTGAGTCAGGATTCCTTTCAGTCTGTGACCTCTGCAGGAGGGACTGGAGGGACTGGCCTCAGCCAGAACTCTCATTTCTCTTGATTTTAATTCTACTTTCTCCACCATATCAAGAAGTTTCCAGTAAAACATTGAGAATTTAAAAAGAAAAAAAAGGAGAAAAGAAAGCTGAAAAGAAAGACAATTATTTGTAAGAGTGCTGGATCGAGATTCCTGACCACTATGAAATAAATTGAACTGTCAAAGAGGCTCTGGAGGGTTTATATCTGATCCACCACCTAAGGCTAAACACAGTTTGGCACCTTCCATGAATTGATGTCAGAGCCATGGTAAACGAACCTCAGACATTCTTTGGAATGCCACAGAAATTAAATAGTCAGGGTGTAAAAGATGCCAATAAAAAAAAAGATTAGCTTTAGCAAATACAACTTTACATATCAGTGCCATCAGAGGGGGTAAAAGTTCACAAAGGAACACCCAGAGCATCTGTTACTTCTGTATGACAGAAACTCTTTTGGACCAGGTATGAATAAGAGGTGTCTATTCCCAGCATATCCTAAATTACCCTCAAGTGATCCTTCCATTATTGCCATAGGGCAAAACAACAAGAGGAACCAGAGGATAAACAAGAGATATTTAGGGAATACCTGGGCTACGAAAACCGAAAAGCCAGTGTATTGAATTAATAACTATTAATAGGTATTTTTGTATAACCTATTGGGAGGAAGAACTTCATACTTAAAATAATGGAGAACTTTGGACATCACAACACAGGAAATATACTACTTTTTCCAACTAACACTGATTACCACAGTTTAAGAAACCTAGGGTCATAGTATAGATGAAACAGGTGTTAAGAGAGAACAAAAAGAGCAGAATATACATTATAAAATTTTTATTTCTGAGCCAAAGAGAGAAAATGGTTTGTTTTGTTTTGCTTGCTTATTTGTTTTGCTATATCCTTGGTTAAAAGGATTGAAAGTTAATACAAAAAGCTAGTTTATCTGATATTTGTGGATTCTTGTTCGTAATTACACATGGAATAAATGTATAGTTTTTCTATACAGATGATATTCTTTAGTGTTAGTTCTTTCACCTTCAATGAGCTTATAAAGTCTAAATTAAAGAATGCTATTGGTTATTCTACAGTGTTCTATCATTCATTCCAAGTTACCTTTGTGAAATCCAAATTAACAAATAGTTATGACAAAGTAAATTTTAGACGAGCGCTAAGTATTAAATATGCTAAATTTTGTATTTAGGCAAAGGTTGGGAAAAGAAAGAATAGAGTGGACAGATGAAGCATGTTGTCAAAAGTCTACTACCATTCAACTAACCATCCCACTGACAATATGTTACTTTAAAAGTGTATTTTTTATTAATATTTTACATGAATCTACACAGCAGTAGATAACGTTAAGATGGGCCTTCACATCAGCCAGTAGCAGCCGTAAACTTTCATTCTGCAGTTAACTAAATAAATTACCCGTTCTCACTCTTCATATCTAAGAAACAAAACTGTCCATTTTCGAGGGTCATTGTCAAGCCTTCAATAATGTGATAGACATAAAAGCACCTGTCACATTGTCGGTTCCTAATAGGCACCCACTAAATGAAAGTATTGTCTAAGAAAATGAATTATGTTTTCTTATTGGAAATTTATTATATAACATGAGTATGACTTCTAATCAGATAAGTACTGAAAAATGTGTAGTTAACAGAGCTTCAAAAAAGATTTTAGGAATGGAGAAAATGTCTCCTGGGAACCATAGTCACCAGTCCTCCTCACATCCAATAAATTTGGTCAATGTCTGGATATCTCCAAAGCCATAGCCTAAATATGTGATTCCTTAAATTTGATTTTACTTCTAGTACTTATCTGGGTATTTAAAATTATAGAGAAATATTTTAGTGGCATGGATATATCAAACACCAATAAGAATCAGTACAATGTTAAGGTTGAAGAGTATCTCCCAATTTTAGTGAAAACATTTCTGGACCGTTTACTTTTTTAAAGCCTGAAATCATTCATTCTGGCTAAAACCTATGCATTTAGGAAGGATTAAAAATAAACAAAGTAACAATTTTATATAGGATTATCTTCACTTGTTTTAAAAACTACTGAAAAGCAGGTATTTATTGGATTTGTAATTTTTCTGAATTACCCAACTTTGTATATGTAATCAGAGCAATGAAAATAATGTTTAGCAAAGAGTTGAGAATCTCAGAGCTACAAAGCAGATGAATTTTCATATATATGGCTAAATACTTTAAATATATACATATTCTAAATTCAGCTAGTCTTTGTCACTGCCTGGTATATTAAGTAAATCTGTATTAGAGAAGTTTCTGGTAAGAGGCTTATTTTGTCCCACCAGTTTAGAACCCAACGTTCATACATTATATAAAAAAATAATTACGATGGACCTTGTTCCTGCTGAAACAAACATACTGTGTATATAGTATTTCCTGGCCAATGGTACTGCTGGAAAAAAATAATTTTGCATAAAGTGCTCACAAACATTGGTATGAAAAATGGCTCTTTAAGAACTTCCCTCTTACCAAGGCCTCAACTCAAATAGGACAAGGTTTTAGCAGAATAATCATTTGTGTTTTCTAAATGATTAAGTTAAGTTTTTCTTATTTCTTCTTCTTTTCCTGGGAACTAATGAAGGCCAAATACATTTTATGGATTAATAAAAAAACTTTGCTACTGGCTTGAGACCCAGCTCACCAAGTGTTGGCTTCTAGCTCACTTTGTCAGTCATTGATACCACTTAGAAAATGAAGAAATGATCAATTTGAATGCTGACAAATCTACTGTGACACAATTCCAGTTTATCTCCCTGGATTATCTCCTTTTTCTTTTTTTATCTGTAAGATTGAAGATAATCTAAGTCTATCTACTTATGTCTATCAGAGTTCACATTTTCACCTTTGCTTCCAATATAATGCCATCCATCCATGGCTGTTTTATTTCCTTTCTTTTCTTTCTTTCTTTCTTTCTTTCTTTCTTTCTTTCTTTCTTTCTTTCTTTCTTTCTTTCTTTTTTTTTTTTCTTGGTTTCTTGGTCTCTAATTTGTAGAGCTAATTTTCTATTTCTCCAGGACTCCTACACCTAGCACTCTGTCATTTACTGCTGATGTGGAACCAAGTCAAAAATGCTTTCAAAATTAAGTATTTCATGAGAAATTGTGCAACATGTTACAGAAACATTTTTATATTTTATCAACGACTAATTATTTTTTATGGTTTCACATAAAGCCATAGATTTTTAAGGTGAACAGAGTAAGTATGCACTCTATTTTAAAGATGAACAGAGTAAACATAAGGTATAGAGGCTAGATTTGAAAATAAAAAGAATAATGATTTTATATTTTTATATTTGAGATTAATGAATAGTATAGCTAGAAAACATACTTTAAAGATTTTAGCATTTGCTCAACTTATAAAAAAATAATAGAAAGGCTTGACATTTAATCCATTTTTCTACACAGATGAAAAACATCATATCACTTATTTTTTAATGCCACCAGGTAAGAGGTTTCCATATGTTAATTGCTCATCCAAATTCAGAAACATAAGCTTACACTCTCAAGAATGAGGTCTTACTAAATATTTCATCCAATCACAAATTAATGCTATAAAAATTAAAATAATGTTGAATTGAACTTATTTATTGTTAAGTGTGACAAAACGTTTGATGTGGAAGGCAGGTTCCAGACAAGACAATGAAGACTATCACTCAGGGGCCTATACAATTAATAGAATACTTAATGTATTTTTTACCCTTGAAACATTAATTGGAACCAAAGGCCCTAAAAAGTTAGTAAGATAAACAAAACTATGAGACAGGGGCACCTGGTTGGCTCAGTGGTTGAGTCTCTGCCTTTGGCTCAAGGCATGACCCTGCAGTCCTGGGATCGAGTCCCACATCAGGCTCCCTGCATGGAGCCTGCTTCTCCCTCTGCCTCTGTCCCTGCCTCTCTCTCTCTCTCTCTCTGTGTATCTCTCATGAATAATTAAATAAAATCTTAATTCAGATTAAATAAATCAATTCAGATATAAGATTGATATGATGCCAAAAAACAAAACAAAAATAGTGTGATCTTCCATTTTAACTTGTGTCTGGTCTATTATGACCTAAAACAACGTCCTCCAAATTTTGTTCAACAGACCACCCAAGAGTGCTATACATGAGAAAAAGCTACCACATTTAAGTAAGTTTGGGTAATGCTGCATGCTATATCTCTGTTTTAGATATGCAGATTAACATATTGACATAAACATATTTAACTGTGTTGGGAATGATATTCCCTGCACACATTTGAGCACAGAAGGCTTTTGGTAGAGTTTCTCACAGCATTTTATGAGTATCTTCTGAAGAATGCACATTGGGAAATGTTGGCTGGGCCTAAAGCTTCACCTTTTAGAATGTAATTTATCACTAATTTTAATTACAATAAAATATTATTTTCCATCTCTTATGTGTGCTGTATAACAATTGCCCAAGAAATTGTGTTTGTTTGAACAGGTGAAAATAGAAATAGAAATGGCAGAGCACAAAGTCATAGTTTATTCTTCCCTAAAAATTATATAGACATTTTCTTTTCTGCTTGCCTTTCCATAGAAATTTTCCATACCCTTTTTAAAATAATTGTTTATAATGTCACATTGATCGTATATTACAGAAAGATAAAGCAGGAATGTTGAGTCTGTATAGGTGATTTACTGCTTAAATAAAAAAGACTTACAACAAAGCTAATCTGAAATTTAAGTAATGCATAATTATTATTATTCTACAGGGTTCAGCATAAATTATAAGCAGTTAAACTAAATTACTGATATTAAAATTGTGGTTATATTACATAATCACATATTTGAAGCTTTTCTTATCTATCATCTATAAAATATTGTTAATATATTTTCCTATTATTAAAATTTAACTATTTGCATTTATACATTTTCTCACATTTGTGGTAAGAAAGTAAAAAATACCTAACTAGTGATCAGAGTTACTAAGCATTCATTTTTATTTGCTTGAGATCCGCCATACTCAATGAGTGCTACAGGTATACCCTACTCTACTCTGTTCCTCACGAAAACTCTAGAGCTATAATTCACTTAGGTTACTTTTCTCTCATGACAGTCCCTAACATCTATTTAGATGTTAAATAGATCTCTTTAAATGTTAGGGACATAGAAGGTCCACACGTGGATAGGATGTAGACATGGACCACTACATGGC
Organism: Vulpes lagopus; assembly: GCF_018345385.1. NCBI lineage: Eukaryota > Metazoa > Chordata > Mammalia > Carnivora > Canidae > Vulpes > Vulpes lagopus. Next base: position 27,270,569 of record NC_054847.1, on the reverse strand, counting down.
ATGGACCAATTCATTTTCTTTAATGGGGGAGTGAGAAATAAGATACAAGAGTGTACAGAAATGGGGGACTAATGGAAACAGTGACATGATCTCCCAATCTCCCTTCTCTTCTGTCACAAAGTTATCCCCCATAGGAAGAGAACAAAGGTTGAAAACAGCTTTTTTGAAAGGAGATTTGAATCATGAAAGGAGACTGTGAATCAAGGAAGTCTCTAAAAGCACCAATAGTTTCATAAAATGATGCAATACAGAGAAGGAGTAGGAAGGAATAATCACGTAGTGCCAATCTATGAAATATTAATATTATCACTTCAAATGAAAGTGAATGAAATAGGTTCCTTTCACTTATGTTATTACTTCTTAGCTAATTTTAAATCTAGCGAATCTCTTAGAAACATGATCTAAACATCTTATTTCTGCACCATTATTTGAATAAAGATTCCAAGTCTTTAATATCGCTGGCTTGAAGACAAAATTGTTTTGTAGAAGCGTTTTAAGCAGGAGGGCTGTACGTCTCTTTCATGAAAAACATGATGCAGCAGAAAAGATCAAAGATTTATAGAAAAGTTCTTTTTCCTCTTTTTGAAAGCTGGTGCCCATGGCTTTCACTAATTGAAAATTTTCTTTACAAAAACAGGCCTGTAGGCAGTCTATTTGCAGCCACCAGCATTAACTGCACATCACTGTAACTTCCTGCTTTTAGAAACTTACTAAGAGATCAGTGGAACTGGATACTGACAATTTGAGGTGGACTTCACCAATTTGTAATGACATGGGTGTGCAGAAAAACAAGTAATTACCTAGTCATTATCTTTCATAGTTTCAAGTGATACAACTGACACTATCATTATCCATGAATAAGGATAAGAAAAAAAATCCGGTGGTCATTAACATTGAAAACACTTATGGTTCATTTTTTACTGAATCATTTCAATGTAATAACTTTCACAAATTAACCATATATATGTGGGGGTGTGTGTGTGTGTACAAAATTGTTGCTATTGACATTCCAATGCTAAACCCTAGAAAGTGTCCTTTTTATTAGATTTAATGTTTACTAATATTATGTCCAAATATTTTATCAATTGTAGTCCTCATGAGCCTGCCTAAGACACCAACAATAGAATAAAAGGACTGTTCTGTTTTGCTTATGCTTGGGGAAAAGATTTTGTTTTGTTTTTACTTTTATTATCTGGATTAGAGTTTTAGAATTTGTGAATGTTCAAGGTAAAAGAGAGTTACGTTTGTTATTTCAGATGTATAATACATACAGATTTTAAGCCCGATATTATTGATGTATTTCAAAACCTTCGAATTAAAACCATATAATAACCATTTCTTTGCTGATATAAGCAAATTGATCTTTTGTTGGTTTTAAATCCAAATTGTCCCTTTTCATTATAGTCAGGTGAATGAAATCTGAATTTCAGATCAAAGACTGGAGTTTGGCCTCCAGAAGAAAATTTTGTATAAGGGAGGGTGTCTTTTCACTTTCTTCAGTGGGCTTAAGTGAATTATAAACTTTGGTAAAAAGTCACGTTTTATTAGGTTTACCTTTAATTGAATGAGAATGTGCTTTCCTCATCTTTTCCTCTTTTCCTTCAGATCACATTACAAAGCTTATTTTTTAAATAAAAGTAATTGTTTTATTTAAAATAGTAGTGAATGTCAGTAAATTCAACTCAAAAAAAGTAATATTAAAAAGAAAAACAAAATTTTCACCACTCAAAAATAGCCATAGAAATGTTTTGGTGCAGTTCCTCCCAATCTGTTGTCTAGGAAGACGGAGGCATCTCTATTCTCCCTGTGACAGCTGGAAAAATTCTTTATACCATATGGAAGCACATGAGTCACTCCCCCCTCAAAACCCCCGCTGGGGGCCATTCACACTTGAAGTAAACTCCAGTATTCTCTCCTCATCCCACAAGGCCCTGACTGATTTAACTGTCTACTCACCCTCTGACCCCAGGACTCCTATAGGGAGTTAGAGGGTATCTATTGCTAGTCCCACAGACTACCTCACCGGGTCTTTACACCCTGACTCTCAATTCCCTACTTTGGCGTCATCTAAAAGGACAAAATTGCTCTAGTTTATCTGGGACCATCTTTGTTTTAAATCTGAAAGCTACACATTCCAGGAATACTCTCAGCTCTTGGCAAACAGGATGTTCCTAGAACAAGGATATTAATTACACTCTTAACATGCTAGTCATTTTAGACACACTAGCCTCTGAATAATAATTTCTCTTAAGCCCATTGCTTTTAAGTTGTGTTTCATTGGAAAATTTATTGATGTCGTATATTCCCCACTGATTTGGAATGCTGTTTTTACAAACAAAATCAAAATGAGAAATTCATGACTGGTTTTTGGCTATATATGTAGTCTTATCTATTAACACATAGGTCTATATTAGAGACAAGACCATACTTTTTAAGTTACTGTGCCTTTATGATATGTTGTAAAATGTAGGGATAGAAATGTCCTTATTATTTTTATTTTTAATATGCTATTTGTATTCATTAATTTTTAAGATGAATTTCCAAATAATTTTGTCAAGTTATAAAAGTACCATATTAGAATATGTTTAAATCACATAGAATGTACAACTTAACTTGAAAAATGCCTATAGCCATAATATTAAAATTATCCACTCAGAAACATATCCATGTAATTTTTCAAACTATTCTTATTATTTTTAATAATGTGTTGAGGAATCTTTATAGGTTTAAAGCATTTTTTGCATTGAATTTGGTTTAAATTGATTTCCCATTGATCGTTTTGAAGTTGTTTTAATGGATAATTATGTTAAATGAGATATTTTATTTTAATTTTCAGAACATATATTTTTTCTTGTCTTATTTCTTTGACCAGAATGCCAGAATTTTGCCATTAAACAATGACTATATAGTCATCCCTATAATGTCTCTTTTTCTTAGCATAAGTACTTTAAAATAGACTAAATCATGTACTCAGACTAAGACTAAATCATGTACTCAGACTACGGAAGTCCCCACTCAATGATGATAATTTTTAAACTATCTGTCTCAAAAGGTATTCCCTTTTTGTGTATAATATTTTTATGTAAAAACTGCTTTTCTGCGATCAAGGCACACATTTAATCAGCACATTATGAAATCTTATGCAGGTGGCATTCTTGCTGCCCTCCTGAATGTCTCTGTCAGTTTAGGCTAAAAACCCTCCTAATGGGTCTAAATGTCCATATCCCAGCGCAGTCACCTTCAAATTCTGTTTATTCTTCCTATGATTGCCTCTACCTATTACGACAGAGAATAGTGTTTCCTTCTTTAGGAAAAGCCTCTCTTTTATCGGTACCCTTTTCCTCACAGCTCCAATGAGTATCTGCCTGTACGCTTGGATCCTAGAATGTCTGCTTTTGAATATCATTTGGCCTTCTTCTAAGAGAAACAACTTCCTCGCAATAAATCTCTTGAATTTCTAATCCCATCTTAGTGTCTGTTTCCTAAAGAACCCAAACTAAATACAAGTGGTGCTGAGAATGTTCTAAGTAAAGACACTATAGTGGGGTTCTCCAATGGGCTCACTCACCACTTGGCTGGCAAAGAAGACATGCTTCTGAGTGTGTGTAGTAAATGGTAATAGTCTAATTGCTGAAGACTTGACCTAAGGTGACCTGGTAAGCAACCTAGTAGAGAGAAAAGTTATCCTCGGTGTGGTAATTCAGGTACTTGAAAGTTATGAGGAAACAATGCCTAAATAGATAACATAGTTGGCTTCTTTCTACTAAGTTCTCTTGATGGCTGCCATAGGGGTAATAAGAAACTGAGCACTGTCAATAGCAGTTAAAGACTAAGTAGAAGAGCAGACACAGAAGATCTAATATTTAGAGATGCAAGACCCTAATGGTATTTAAATACTAAGCCAAAGTAGATCTGCTCTGCTAAAGCTGAGTCCATGGTTGGGAAAGCCTGGGAACACACAAAAAAAAATGGAATAGGTACATCTAGTTGGCTACCCTAATGATGTTGACTTTTGAGATCTCCCAGGGGACTTAGAATTTGCAGAAATTGTCCATAATTCCCTACTACTAGTTAGCATTTACCATGCCCTGGGAAAAGTCCTAAAGCCCCTCCACGGCAAGGCAAATGGTACTCCCCTGAGGAGTTCTTTCCACTTCTTCTTCTGGCTGCTGGACAAAAACTAGGGTTAAATCCCATCCCTGGGAATTCCTAAGCCTCATAAGGGAGGAAAGAAACATACTACCTTGAAAGAGTTGCAAAAATTAACTAGTACATTTTGACAGGAGCCAGGCGAATAACACTGGGACTGGATTTTGAGGATGTTTGATTAAAGGGACTAGAGCTTACACCCTGGTGAAGCATGACTTCAATAATTTAGGGGTGGATAAATGGAGTCCTTTCTCAGGAAATAGGGATTTAATACCCTGGTAAGAACCTCAAAGAATGGGGGAAGCTCTATGTTAGAGTAACATTTAGAAGTCTGGAAAAAGTGATAGTTAGTCATGAGTGAAATAGAAATGTCATCCTAAGCAATGGAAGAAGAAGGAGAAAAAAGTCTGAATGAAGTGGTCCTGTGGGAATACACATATTATATGAGGTCAGAAAACCAACCAGAGGACTCTGTTCCACAGGAGAGCAGATCTTTAGCCAAGGCTGGCAGGAATGTGCTGGTGAGAGTGCCACCAGAATTTCATTGGTGGCTCTTTTCCACCAGCCAGGGCTGGAGATAGGAGAGGCAGTCATAGAGCTGGACTCATTAATATTCATAAGTTTGAGGAGATGTCATAATGGGAAAGGCCAGGTGACTCTGCTTAACTTTTAGGAGTCAAGAGACCACAACTACCATAACATTTAATAAGGTAGGAGGTACAGCCAAGGGCTCAAGAAGCTGGAAGGTGTTTAATAGAGTATGGTGTTCCTAGGGCCAGAATTGCCAAGGGAGGCCAACATGCTTGTTGCCTAACATCTTTAACCAAGCAATTAGAGTGTGTTTTTATTTTAATTTTTTAAGGTTTTATTTATTTATTCATGAGAGACACAGAGAAAGAGAGAGGCAGAGACACAGGCAGAGGGAGAAGCAGGTTCCATGCAGGGAGCCTGACGTGGGACTCGATCCCGGGTCTCCAGGATCACATCCTGGGCCGAAGGCAGCCCTAAACTGCTGGGCCACCTGGGCTGCCCTAACCAAGCAATTAGAAAAGTAGGAGTCTGAGGAGTGTGAAGGTGACCATCCTGATAAAAAGCCATGATCCCTGTTCAATTTCCAGATCTGCACCAATTTTCAGATCTAGAACCCCTGGACCTTAGTGGTAGTCTCCAGTAGAACTCCTACTGGAATGAAGATACAATGATGATTCCCCCCAGTTCTATGCCAAATGGTTCTAAAGCTGTTTATTCAGATGACTGTATACTAAGGAAAGAGAATAAATACCACACATTAGGAAAACTTAATAGTGTCTGAGTTGATATCAATACCCAGAGAAACAGATGTCATCATGGGCTTCCCTGTTTGAGTGGAGGCTTATGGAGGCCAAGTAATAAATGGATTCCTGGCTAAAGTTCAGCTCACAATGGGCCCCAATGGCCTTTTTCACTGTTTAAATCAGAATTGATATAGTTGGCTATTCAAAAAAATATAAAAAATCTCGTATTGGATTCTTTCCTGTGGGGAAGGCTAAGTGGAAACCTCTGAAATTGCCTCCCACTTCTGATCAAGATAGTAAATCAAAACCAATATTGTATCCCCAGGATAGAGGAGTAGGGAATGGCAGAGATTAGAACCAAACTAAAGACTGAAAAGATGCAGGGGTGGTGGTCCTATCACATTTCCACTTAATTTTCTATTCTTACTCCTGTAGAAACTAGAGAATAACTACAAACACCAGGTTCAACCGAGTAGGAATTCCCTACATCTACTGAGGGATGCGGTATCATTACTAGAGAAAATTAATAAAGCCTCAGGTTCCTGGCATGAGACCTTTTATCTGGTAAATGTATTCTTTTCAAGCTCAATGAGAAAGGAGAATGAGAAACAGTTGGCATTCATATGACAAAAATATTCACGTACAGTTTTACCTCAGGGATAAATTAGTTCTCTTACCTCCTTCTTAGTGTAATCTGATGAGATTTGGACATCCGGATTATCCCTCCAAATATCACACTGATCCATTACGTTAATGTCATCATGCTGATTGGACAAAGCAATGGCCATGTGACATAAAATAACGCAGAAAGATCCCATGTATCTTTCACCAAGTACATACAAAGACAACATCTTACAAAACTATATACTGTCACAACCAGGATAAATACATCGGTTCAATCAACATACGTTTTCTTTAAATGCCAATTGTTCCAAAACTAAAGATGAATAAAAGAAATGATGATCATTGCTGATTGTTCTGTAATTATTACTGAAACCAATTTTGTTACAGAGAGGAGGGAGTAATATCCATCTGGATATCAGAAATGCAAAGTATGCAATGTTCTGGCCTTTTAGACAGTTATAGAAACCCAAAAAGTAGGACATTATGCTAGTTAGTAAATCAAAAGGCATATTTACCACTTTTCTCTTTTCAAATCGAGTTAACAATTCTTAATTTCTCATGAAAATTGTTTCTTGAAGTTTATTCCCTTTGAGTGCTTTTCTTCTGACTTTTTGCTCAGTCATGAGTATTCCATGCCCAATGCATAGCATTCTATATTGGCAATGGAGACACTGAATTCTTTCTCTGACTCTTCATGTCTCTTTCACTCTACTTCTCTTTTGCCTTGAACAAGAAAGTGAAACCAATCAGTTCTTTAAATAAAACTTAAAGACATCTTGCCCCTTATGTACATCTAAGGAATCATATGAAGATTCAATTAATCTGATTCTTAACAATCTGAAAACAGATGGGCACTAAATAAAAACAGGATCTTGCTATATTGTCAATCACATCAATAGAACTTGAAGTTGTTGATTTGCTTCCCACTTAAAAAAAAAAAAGGAATACAAATTAAAATGCAAATGAAATGACAAATGCAAGCCCATTTGTAAATTAAAATACTACCCATAGGAAAAAATGAAATAAGACAATGGTTCTATCATGGGGGAGGTAAGATATCAGTAAGTGCTGACTTTGGCTCCTTTGGTCCTCAAATGAATGATCAAGGTGATAGGACTTGAGCTCCTCAGTTGAAAACTATAACATATTTTTTTAAATGTTCCTCAGAAGAAATACAGCATAATAACAAGTATTATCATCTTGCACATTGGGTGAGCTATATGCAAATTAGTCAACAATTATGGTTGACTAAGAATTATATTTAACAATTGAATGTCATTTCATACATGAATTATCATAAGGCAATTGAAAAGTGGTATCATAAGGCAATTGAAAAGTAGTATTTAAGAAAATTGTATGTAGAGAGGTCAATTCTAAAGATGCAAATTTGAAGACAAAGTTACTTGTTGGACAGAAAGAGGGTCAAAATCTTTTGTATTACTAGGAGGGAGAGACTGAAGTTAATACATCATGGATATAGTTTGGGGTTACAGAGGAGAAATAAAAACATTAGAACTTCAACAACAATTTTTTTCTGAAAACCTTATAAATCTAAAAAAAAAAAAAACATCAAAACGCTAAAGAGTACAATTTTGATATTCAGTAGCATCTTGTTAAGTCTCTTTACCAAATGATCTAGAGGTAATTTCAGATTTGTAATTTTTTATCTCTTCGCTTTTATGTCTAGACACATTATTGCTTTCCTATCACCTTTAATGTCTTATACATCTAATCAAACCATACTATTGAAAAGAAATAGAAACATCTGTCATTTGGAACATTTACCTAAAGCTCTCTACTTTTTATTAAGTAGAGTTTGGAGGTAGTATTTTATTTTTCTTCTGGGTCTATTTTATAGAAATATTTTATATTTTATAGAAATATTTTAATTATAAATCTTTCATGTTAAAAAAAAGCTTCTTTCAAACTTTTAACCATAGGGGCACCTGGGTAGCTCAGTCAGTTAGGTGTGTGACTTCTGCTCAGGTCATGGTCTCAGGGTGTGGGGATCCAAGCCCAGCTTCAGGCTCCCTGCTCCGTGAGGAGTCTGCTTCTCTTTCTCCTTCTGCCTCTCCCCTAGTTGTGCTCATTCTCTCTTTCTCTCCAAATATATAAGTAAAGTCTATGCAATTTTTTTCACCCTATAGTTAATCCATGTTTAAAGTGAAGTTTAATCCTGAGCATTTTCAGAAATGCCAGTCTCTAAAGAGATCTAATTGTTATCACAGATAACACAGAGTTTATATGATTAAGAATTGAAATATGAATAATTAGGAATATAGTTGACCAAGGAGATGAAAAAATCTCCATACTACCTAAAAATGTCCCTACTACCTAAAGCCTTCTATAGATTCAATGCAATCCCTATCAAAATTCCAATCACATTTTTCACAGAGATACAAAAAATAATTCTAAAATTTGTAAGGAAAAACAGAAAACTCCAAATAGCCAAAGCACTCTTGAGAAAGAAGAACAAAACTGAAAGCATCATGCTCTCTGAATGAAAACCAAGAAAATCTTGTAGGTACAGAAAACAGATTGATGATTCTCATAGGCAGGGAGTGGGGAGTGTGAAAAATAAATTTTTTTAAATGTAATCTAACTATATATTTTGATCCAGTAGATCTATACCTGTATCTCTATCTATATCAATTCTGACTTCACTCTTTTATTTCTTATAATTTTTGAGGATCTATTTAGGAGGTTTCAAATAATGAATTAAGCCCTATACAGTATTGAAGGAGAACGAACGAAACTAAATCTTATACTGTTGGGCTGGGGAAGATGCATGTTTAAAAAAAAAAAAAAACATAGAGGAAAACTGGAAGCCATTTAGGGTTAATCAGTTTTCTGGACACCTAGTAATTCTGAATGCCAAAAAGGCAGTGAATGAAGAGGCAATTTAATTTTTTTTTTAAATCTCAATTTTCTGAAGGAAATTTCAGTACCCAAATGCATACACTTAATTGTTATTGTCAAGACCTCAAAATGTCTTGACAACTAGCCTATCTGCAGTTCCCTATCCCTAACAGTATCTGTTCTGATAAACAGCTTATGGAAACGACACAGGTTAAACAATATCCACTAATACATTGCCATGGGTTGGTTTGTCAGATTAAGCTAGTCTTTATCAAGTAAATGTCATTACAAATGAATGAGACTCAGACCCAGAATCCTTTGCTCCTTTGGGGAGCACAGAAAAATATTTAGGAGCACAGGGACCTCCTGGAGCTATCAATTGAGGAACCTTAGGATTTAAAGGAAACCATGAGGCCTTGGCATGGTAGGCTTGGACTCAGGAGAGCAAAAGATAGTGAAAGACTATGAAACTTGACCTGCTTGATGAATGTGTCCAGGGCCAGCACTGCTAACATGTTTCCCAAAAGGAAGTAAGTCTGCTGTGCCAGCAATTAGAATGACCCCTCACTCCCCAAATATGACTGGTCATAATCAGATAAGAAAAGTCTAACCCTTACCCCAACCCAAAACCTGGCATGAGACGTGAGAAAATCCTTGCACTCCATCAAACATTAACCTTTGGAAGACATTTTCCTTTTCTTTATTTGGAAAGAGAGAGAGAGGAAGAGAGAAAAAGAGAGAGAGTGTCTTCAATAACTTTGGGACCTCTTTTGCACCAGGATTGTTTTCTCTTTATATCTTTTTTATTTCAATATTTAGTAAACTACTTGTATAAATTGAGTATCTTGATCTCTCTAAGCCTTAGTTAAACAAGGATACAAATAAATACTATGAACACGTAGGTGAGAATTTAATAAAATGATGCATACACCAGACATGTAATAAACATTTTATTCATTCATTCATTCATTCATTCATTCATTCATTCACTAAATCCTTATTGAATGTTTGCTATATGTGAGGTGCCAGTAAACCAAAGAAGAATGAAATAGAAGTTGTAAAGTTCATAAAGTTCTTAAGCATGATAAGTAGCAAGTTAGGGATAAATCTTTGTAGTAGCACAGGGAAAGGATGTTTAAATTTGCTCTATGAAAGTTAAAGAAAAATTTATGTAGGAAATGAAATTTAATGGTTTCTACTAGGGGCTTGTGTCAGAAATCCGAGCTGTCCATGACTTCATCCCTTCTTTGTCTCCTTTCTATTTTGTCCCTAATTATCTGATAATCTTGCATACTTTCCTCTATTTATTTCTACTACCCTTATGCAACTTCACTGAACTGCCCTCTCTCACTGGACTATGGTAATAGCCTTGTAACAAGTTGACCTGAATACACTCTGACCCTTCTCCAGTTTTCTATCTGCATCACATCTGCAAGTGATAAAATACAAACACAATCACATCAACTTTTGGCTTTGCCCAGACAGTGGCTTCCCATGGGTATTGGGATAAAGCAAAAATGTCCTCATGAGACTCCACAATGCCTCCAGTGGCCTTGTACCTGTGTGTCTTTGCTCTTCATTCAAATATTGTACCCTTCCCTACTAGCTATCTCTGCTCTAAAATAATAATAATAATAATAATAATAATAATAATAAACAACTCCTCTGTTTCCTTTCTTCTGTTTTTCTCATATATGTCAAGTTCTTCTCAATTCCAAATTTTTTGCATGTATATTTTCTCTACTTTGTATATTTTTCATTCCTCCTCCTATTTTAGCCAAGTACTTTCCTTCTCATCTTCACACCTCAGCTGAAGCATTGGTTTCCTAATGGACCCCTCCTTCACTCCTCACTACTACCACCAGTGAAAGGTAGATCACGTTATTAAGGATTTTGATGGAAATTTTGATTTCCATTGGTTTCCTAATGGACCCCTCCTTCACTCCTCACTACTACCACCAGTGAAAGGTAGATCACGTTATTAAGGATTTTGATGGAAATTTTGATTACAAAATTTGTCATTGTTTGTTATTACACAAGTGAGGTTGTTTGATAAACATCTATCTCATCAGTAGGCCAAAGCTCATGTTGGTAAAGGCTGTTTCTGCTCATCAGTTATTTACTTATGTTTTTCCTCTTACCATTCAAATTCCAGCTCCTAGCAGATTATCTGACCCAAAATAGAGTCTAGAGCAATCATTAAGTTGGATGAATACATAAATTAATAGGAAATTAGATGGATGAACAGACAGATGGATGGATGGATAGATGGATGGACGGATGGGATGGATGGATAGATGGATGGGTGAACTTTGCCAAATGGGAAAGTAAAAGAGGAAGCGTCCAGGCAATTTATGAACAAAGGCAGAGAAAAATAGCAGTCCATGGTCTTCTTTGAATGGGCACAGGAAAAAAAGAAACTGGAAAAAATGAGGCTGGAGGAGTGGGTTGAAACCAGACTGCAAATCATTATTTGACAAGTTAAGGAGCTTAGATTTTTCATCCTGTGGGCATTTGATAGTCAGAGGAGGCTATTAGGAGAACAAACAGTATAACTATATTTGTTTTTATTTATTAAGATAACCCAAGCAGTTAGTAGGGGAGACGTGGAGACTATTTACAGGAAAACTAGTTGCAAGGCAGCTCCGATCATGCAGAATTGGCATTCAAGCTGGAACTCAATCAAGGGCAGCAAAAGCACAGAATGCACATCACATGAGCTCTATACCGGAGGGAGCCCAGGCTGGCTGACACATCGGGTGAGTGAAGATCTTAAAGGATGGGTGTGGAACTGAGAGCTGGGATGTGATTTTGAATGGTTGCGCATGGCAGGTTAACACATTCTGTGATTGTTCTTCATCCCTGCCTAATTTGATTATTGTTAATCAGTAGCATTAAAGATGCCAGAGACTAAATTAAGGATATGGAAATATTTTAAAAGATGATCAATGCAAAGGAAGTAGCAAGTTATTAGATTGTAAAAAAAGATAAATAACAAGAAGTTTCCATGTGCATATTTTAATAAGTGAATTAAGTTCAAGTACTAATTCTAGGGTTATATTTCATAATTAATTTTACTTCTTAAACATATTTTAAATATTTTTTTAAAGACCTAAGATTTTAGGAACATTGTAAGTTAAACACTAAAGAAAATATGCCATTATGTACTCAGCTCATTTACGTGAAGAAATTAAAAGTATCCTATAAAACTGGGAAGAATGCATATAAAAATCATTTTGTTTTTCTTATGTTGCTTGTCAGATGTTTTACGGACGCTGCCTTTTCTTTGCAAAGTTAGCTACTCTCTAGAAATGGAGCATGGGAGGCGGAGACTGAACTGCCATTTGGAAGCTGGGCTATTTGTGCTGTCCAGGTAGCCAATTGGGTAGTGTGTGTGTGCTTGTTTGTTGCCCTGCCACCTGCCCCATCCCTTATTCTCTTTCCTTCTGCACTGCTTTGAGACCTGAAATGCTGATCCTTAAAGACTGCATCACCCAGGTCTCTCATCGGCTTGTTTCTAGTACACTGAAGCCAACGGGGAACAAAGGCAGAAGATTAGAGGGTTGGAAAACAGAGATCTGGGTGCCACTCTTGTGTCCGTTGTGTAGATCTTTCTGGATGTCTCTGGTCCTAGCTCCAGCTGGAACTATGCTGTATTCTTTATTCCTCTTGCCCTGTTAGCCCCAGGCATGTTAGTGGCTTACATTCTTGCTAATCCCTGGGTCCCTCCCTATCTTTGTGGTTCCTTTAAACTTGGCCACCATGTGTGTAGATTATCCCATTATTAAAGCCTCTTCTGATATGAATGCTGTTTACTTACAGAACCGAGCATGTTCCAAAGGCAGACAGACTTGTTTCCAATAGCTGCTTTACTCTTGTTATTTGGGGAGCTAGAGCCAGTTACAGATTCTAGTGGCTTGGCCTATAAAATGTACCTAACAACTAGATTTACATAATACGGGCCCGCTGAAGACTAGATGAGCAAATGAATCCAAAGTGCCTTCACGGATCTTAGTACTTATTAATCATTGCAATAAATGTTAGGGAAAAAAAATCGAAATAAAAGTAAGATGCAGTTCATGAATTGTATCAAAGAAAATTCTTAAACTCTGGGGGCATAGAGATCTATTTGAGACCCTCATACTATTCTCCACCTCTAAATTAATGTATTTCTTTATTGGAGAAAGGAATGTTAGGGAGAGAAGTTTAATTCCCTAGGACTCCAGACAGGGTGTAGCTACCTCCTCCCATCACAGAGGGCATTCGGAACTAATCATTTCCACCAGAAATGTTACAAATCAGGATTTTAAAGCATTATATTTTTAAATACTTGTATTGGGTTATTCACAAATCTTTAAAGTCTGTTTTCGATAAATAGATTCAATTTCTTATTTGTACTTTCAGATTAGCTTGTTCTATTTGAGAGAAATAGTGTACATTCCATCTCCTAAAATCATGAGAAAGGCTTCTTGGAAGTATCACTTACTGTCAGTGCCTCTATTTTCTACAGCAAGTTGTAAAAGGGACCAAAAATAACTAAGTCTTCAGTTATTAGACAATTCACCTGGAATGAAATGGAGCAATACTACACGAGGAGAAAGCCTACAGTGGGAAAAAAAATGGTGTAAAAATTTAGTATATTCCAGAGGCCAGAATCAAAGTTTGTAGATGATAGCAAACTCTGAGAAAGACTACATTATACAGTGGCCAGGAAAGGCAAGGGAAAGGGAAAGTGCTGTAAGGAATGTATCAGTTCCTCTTGAGCCGTCCATCTACATCGGATCAATAGCTCTTCCAACCATGGGACATTCAAGCTTTCAGCTTGAGAAATTGAAGTTCTCAAAATAAGTCAGGGTTGCAACACAAGTCCATCATGGTGTGTCACAGAAATGAAATGAGTTGTCTCCTGCTCGATTGATGACTGACATCAAACCAGGAGGAAAAAAAGAAGAAAATAAACGAGACCTGGGTTTTGAAAAGTTGTTTCACAGACTTCTGTGGAAAAGTTTACACCAGGGGGGCCTGTTCCGTGCTGGCAGCACGTGCACAAGCAGAAGGCCATGCCAGCAAGGAGGGCTCTGCGGCACCCAAGGAGTGGTGAGGGCAGATGCCCTAGAGAATCATCTGGGGCTCTGAGGATTTTCTACAAGCTCTATAAGAAACCCAGAACATCTCAGACCCGGGTGGGGAGTAACCATGGAAGGCCCAAGAATTGCCAGGGGATGAGAAAGGCCAGGGAGAGAACAGGTGATTTTTAGAAACGAAGCGATGATATGGATCTTATATAATGACCGGAGCAACCCATGCTGGCAATAGCCTCTCCTGTAAAACAAACTTGTAAGAAAAAAAAATCAAAGACTGTTCAGCATATGTCTGTGTTGCACAGCTAAAAAGACCCCTGTAGTGTCTACAAACAGGACAGGGAAATCAATGCTTGGTGCAGGTGCTAACTGAGCTTCCTGTTGATAAAAAGGAAAACAAACAAATAAAACTACCACCACCACCACCACCACAACTTTGTTATCCAAGCTACAATCCTCCTGCTCCTCTATTATCCAGGCTTTCAAAGTGATTGCACTGAAAACACTTTCTATCAGTGCACACAGATGCCCTGGATACGTTAGAGACCTGCGAACTGCAATGCCTTACAAGCCTCAGCTCTGCTTTCCTCAGCCTTTGCCTGGAGCAAAGAAAACAGAGTGGGAAGCAATGAGCATCCCTGGCACCAAAGGTGAAGGATGTTATGCTCAGAGGTGAGATGGCTGTATTGTCTCATGCAATCTCAGGCAATGCCTCCCGGTTAGCAGCTAGGAGACTCTCCATGCCTCTGACAGCTACGCAGAGGCCTGGGTGGGAGCGAGTTAAATCAATAGGCCATGATCTGTCTTCTCTTTGTCTCTATGCTCGTGATTTGATGTGATCTTAAAAAATGATTTTTACTTATTATCTCAGTCAATGCATCTCTAAAATGGACCTGTATCTTCCGACACGTGATGAGATGGGAATCTGGAGCTTCTCCAATCAACATGGGAAATGATTGATGGGGAGTTTCAAGGGTTTGACTTTAAAATATTAATGTATACAAATTCTCCTCCTTCGTGTGCCTGCTGTGCAGAAGTCTTGTGGCACGACTGTGAACACAATGCAGCTATGCAGTGTTTACTGAATCAGCAGTCACCCTGTTATCAAATATATAATTTTGTACAGAATTCCTGAAATATATACAGTATTTATTTCAGTGTAGCAGGAGCAAGCTTGAAGTACAGCTGTAAATTAGTGTTCAGAAAATTGCAGTTGGAATATAATGGAACACACTTGGAAACATATACTAGTAACTCTACCCCCTTAATGTACTCACAGATGTGATTATATACATAGAAATATAATTTTATTTATTTATTTTTTCAAAAAAGCATGTAACAGACTCTTCTAGTATTTTGCTTAGTAATGGAAAGTAGAACCAGGTACTTTTCCATTGACATAAAATGAATGAGTTGCTATCTCTTCATTATCGATGACACTGTCCTCTCTGTCTCTGTAGCATCTCTCTCTCTTCCCTTCTCTTTCCTTTCCTCCCAAGAGACAGTAGCAAATTTTATTATCGTCACATATCTCCACAAATCAGTGCAATGTCAACACTATGGAGAATCGACAGGGGTATTTCAGATACTATGTCTGTGTAACATAGTTATAAGCTTACGGATTTGAGGATTCTACTTAAAAAAAGCGATCTCTGTTGATATTTTATCCCCTTCTATCTACACGTTTTACTGATGTAATTATTTTCAGCTTTTATTTATGTATTCACATACTTCTGTGTAATTGAAAATCCGAGCTTATGATATACAAAGTTTTAAAATTGCTTAACAGCTACGTTGGCTAAAATATTAAGCGTGCTCTTTCCCCCGAGGAGACAATTCCACGTTGTTCTTAAGCTTTGGTTAATTGTGAAATATGTGTTTTATCTTTTAGGTCAGGAAGGATTTTTTTTCCCCCATTTGAGCATTATTGAGCAGTGCCTAGGGCCCAGTTCCTAAGAATACACTTGGCTATTGTTGAGGAGTGTGGTTGGGGAGTGGCCTGTTTCGGAAGGGAGCTTACCCTCCATGAGTGGTGTGCCGGACGTGTGCCCCACTGGCCCAGAAACAAAGGTAACTAGTCTAAAACTGAGAGGAGCACTCAGTGTAAGGTGAAGGAGATTGTTAGAAGTTTGTCGCCACACTCAGCAAGTAGCATAGCTTTAGCTGAATCTGTACTGTTTAAAGAAGAAATTCTGCACCTTCTTGGATGCTCTTTGGATCTCCTTGGCATCTGGGTTTGCAAACTTAGAGGAGTCTTTGATCTAGTCTTCCAATTCCTTTGGCAGATCCAATTACACACAGGGGACCCTCAGAACCTAATGATAATTGGTACCCTAAAAATGTCACTAAGAATGAATTAACCTAAAATGAGAGAATTTCATTAGCAAATTTCATAATTATGTTTTAGAATAGTCTGAAAAATTGTTTCTCAATTCAGTCTATTTAAACTTTACCAATGTGATTTTTTTTGTTCTTTGAAATGCAACAGAACTTTTATATTTCTAGTAGTTTCAGAAGAAACTACCTGAAAGTTGTCCAACTCAAGCTGATTTCTTCTTTTAATCATCTCAATTACCACAATTTGGTGCTACATCTTAATCTGACTTAGGACAGGGAATCATCTCATTAACTTGTTATTAATAATTTTATATAACTTCCAGCTTCCAATAGGGATTTCAGCTTTTATGTGCACCCAGAAACCACCCCCAGTAACTCGTGGTGATGTTAGGTTGCATGAAGCCATACCAAACTTTTTCTATGTCCCTGAATGAACCCTGCCTATCTATCACGTGTGCCTCTGCTTGTTCTGAATATTCCCCCTCCATACACCATCCTCCACCCTCTCTCCTCCTTCGTAAATATGCCTGGTCCTTTGCATTTTATAATATCTTCTATTAAAAAAAGATCTCTGATCTTTTCCCACCTGCCATTTCGAGTAAGCTAGCATCTCACTTCCTTTTTGAGATCCTTTTTGTATCACCTACCACACTTTATTTGTGTTTTTAAATCGTTTATCTTTCTCAAACAAACTGTGAGTTCCTTGAAGAAAGGAACTACGCATTTGAGGCTAATATGCCATCGTTTGCCATTGAGCCTTGCTTGGAGTATTTGTTCAATAAATGTTTGCTAACTAAATAAATGAAGGCATTACCCACCCACCCCTACTCCCTCCCCACTGAAATTTACTCAGTTTTAATAAAGTGAACTAATCAGTTTGAAAGAGATCTTTTGAAGACAGCAATTTTCTAAATAAACATATAAGAGCAGGCAGGCGCATAGCAGAGACTCAAAAATATTTGCTGAATTAATTCAAAATGATGCTTGTGCATTAGGCTGATTTTCTATCCATGTATAAGTTTTCCAGATGTGGTAATCACAACAATTACTTACTAGTGCTTGCTATGCTCTTCAGACCTAAAAATGATAATTAACACAGTGATTGTATAGAATCATAAGTTAAATGAGGAGGGACTAATTTGTCTCTCAAAACTGCTTCTGCGAAAGTTGGAGCTTGAGTTTTGCATAGGTGTTTACTTGTTCAATAAAGTCTTCTAGACTGAAGTGATGTCAAGTGGAAAGTTACAGGGAGACAGGAGGGTTGTAGTATTAAGGGTTAAAAAATTGGTCAGTGTGAATTACTTAATTTTTTTTGCACTTGTCTCTTTTTCTGAAAGATCCTTGTCCAGTGGATCAATTTGTCATCAAGAAGGTAATCTATATTTACTTTGCAGCAGGTACTGCAGCTCTTAACTCTGCATTTAGCTGATTCAGCTCCTACCCAGACTACTTTGACCTCAGAAATATTCCCTGCTAACTGTCCTCCTGTTCACTCCAATTTGTACTGCCTAAACGCTTACTGCTGAGTGTCCCTCTGGCCATTCTGAAAGGTGTTTCATCACACTACAATAAACGTGAAATACTGATGCACTCAAAATTGCACACACACACACACACACACACACACGGCAGCTGGATATCGACATGGGACTGGACAGGGGCATTTATTACACTTTACTCTTCTACCATTGTCTACCTTTGGCAAAAGAAGATTGTTAGTGTCCCTGGTGGTCTATGTTGATCAATACTACACGGGAGTTAAATTAGACCTCAAGTCAAGCACACATCTCCATTGGCTGAGATACCTTCAACCTAAAATCCCTGGAAAATTTACATTTTTCCACTAAGTTAACCAGTAATAGAGTGAAATGAGTGAGAAAAAAGCAGCTGTCTAGTTTATATCTTGCATTCCCTCAAACAAACCTGGTCCAATTTTGAGCCTCTGTAGGTGTGGTTCATTAACCAGTCTAACAGTATTTCAACTTTGCAGCTTAGAACCATTGTTGATTTAATGACAAACCATCAAGTAAAGATGATCAAATATCATGCAACATAAAATCCCAAGAATTAGAGAAATTCTCGGATTTATTATATGCCCCAGTTCAAAGATGTCTTCTAAATCCCGAAGGCCATGTTTTTCGATGACAAAAAAAGCTGTCATATGAAATAGTTAACTGGATTGCTGAGTCAAAGGTAAAGTAGGTGAAGTAGTCAGTTCAGCCTCTCAAATTAGTATTTTTGGAGTTATTTTTGTATTTGTAGGTTTCACAAGTAATCTGGAAAATATCGAGCCCTCTCTGTAAACTACATTGTTTATTTTAGAGTTTGTCCCACTTGTATACTTTGTGGGTTTTGACCAGAATATTTTTATCCTCCAATGTATCACTTTTACCTCCATTTCATATTATGTCTATTTCCCAGGGAGAACACAAGAATTCCTAACTGTAGACGAAGCCTACACTTAAAATGAGTATCACAAGAAGTGTTTTGCTCTAACTTTAGATAGGCAGCTTCTGCTACTGGTTATGCTGACTAGGAATAAAACCGACGACCACTGAGGCACAAATTTATCTAAATAGGAAAAAAAAATGTTGTATTGGAACAACTCTTGGCCACTGATTTCAAGAGAGAAAGCTGGTATGGTTTTTAAGAACACTAAGTTGAACCTGTTGAAAATTGACTCAGTCGCTTATATGCAGTAGTAGGCTGACAAATGTCTACCAACCAGTTCTCGGGTTGGGGAAGGCAGATTGATAGTGTTTTTCCATTTCTATGGTTTGAGTATGCTCACTCATGCCTGATTCCAATCTACCAAAGTGATATCCACTAATGGAGAACAGAAAGAGATGCCCACAAACAGCTCTCATGAGCTGATACGTGTCAGCTCCGGCACACCACTAGTTATCCTGCCAACTTCACTTCTCAACCCCAGCTTTATAATTTAGAAATGGGAAAACTGCTCTATGAAATGCATGGGAAGCCATTAATTAGAAGTTCCACGAAAGGCTGGCTTGCTTTCTCTTTTAACCCATGCTATTAGCTAAGCAGCAACAACACCCAATCTTATTGTAAACGTTCCACTAGTTTTACATTTATCTTTATTGCCCGTCTTTATATATGAGAATGGCAAACTTGGTTTTCTCACCAAATCGTGATCCAGAAGTATTTAGGTAAACCAAGAATAAACATGTACAAATGTGTATACAAGTTGAGTGTCTACTATATTATGAAGTACCGTAATATAGAAGTAGTATTCCCCAGAGATCTGCGTAGATATCTCCTGCAACTCATTGAGGTCTTTAATCAAATATTTTCTGAGATAGGCTGAGCTGAACGACCTCATTTAAAATTGCCACTAATTGGGGCATCTAAGTGACTCAGTTAGGCATTCAGGTCATGATTTCAGGATCCTGGGATCAAGGCCTACATCAGGCTCCCCACTCGGCTCAGAGTCTGCTCCAGGTTTCTCTCTCTTCCTCTGTCCTCCTCTTCCTCTCTCTCTCACTTTCGCTCTTGCTTTATCTCTCTCTCAAATAAATAATTAAATCTTTAAGGAAAATAAAATTGCCACTAACTCTTTTGGTATTTTAACAACCTCCTTTTATACTCCTTCTTTTATTTCTTCAGCACAGTTAGCTTCTAAATTCCTGAAATTTTTACTTATTATTTTGTTCATTGTATAATCTCTACCTCTAGAAGTGCAGTATGTCTGGCAAATAGTAGGTGGCATATAGTAGATGTTCAACAACTATTGTTAGAATGAATGAGATGCCTCCTGTATCCGATCAGAATAATGCTTAGGAAGGATTTTCTGGCAGGTTTGGTTACTTAACTGATTGACGACTATGGGGTCTCACTCAGGAATAGATTTTAAAAATAGCCTAAATTCTCATTCTTCTGAAATTGTTTAGATATGGTCTCACTTAAAGACTGAACATTGCCTAGTCTGGTGATTTTTAGGGTCCCTTAGAGGCTTCTCAGATACCTCACAGAGGGGAGAACAGAAAGGCCCAAATGGATGGGGCTCAGTTCTACATCCTGGCTTCATGCAGAAGAGCCTGCTTTTATCAGTCTGAGTGTGTGTGGGGAGAGCAGGGGGTGGAGGGGGTGAACTCTGTGTCATAATGTATTTTTTAAATAAAAGATTTCTACTGTTAAGTTTGAAAACCACTATTGTAGATTACAGCTTAAAATCTTGGGGTTATTTTTTCTGCATTTCTAGTTATTTAAGTCTTATAATCAATTAATAAATGGGGGGGGGATCCATCTTTTCTTTTAAGTAAGTAACAAAATTTCTTTTAATAAAAATA
The DNA here is from genome assembly GCF_018345385.1 of Vulpes lagopus. Taxonomy (NCBI): domain Eukaryota; kingdom Metazoa; phylum Chordata; class Mammalia; order Carnivora; family Canidae; genus Vulpes; species Vulpes lagopus. The sequence goes on along the minus strand of NC_054847.1, from coordinate 27,249,935 downwards.
TTACCTAGCAGGCAGGGGCCATAATCTTTAAGCAAACTCTTCTCCATTTTCCATTTTTTCTAAAATATACAAAGTATCAATGATATACTTGGCCATAGCACTTACAAAATGTTTTGAAGAAAATCATATACAACATTCAAGGGAATATCTTCTTAAAAATGGATTTTATAAAAAAAAAATAACGATAGAATCTACTACCAAACCAGTATGGAAGAAAATTATTTTGAAATATGAATCAGGTAAGCCAGATGCCTTTCCCTTGTAAGCAATTTGAATTCAATTTGTGGCAGAAAGTGCAGGCTCTCTTGGATCAATAGGATGCATTCAGCACAGCTGACATACTACACCTGATCCAGAGCCAACCTGGCTGGGGACCTATTAGTCATACCTGAGGGACTTTCCCTAGCTTTTATCTCGAGGTACATCTCCTAGGATTACAGGTACTTGAGGCTAATTAGGTCTGCTCTATTACCTGCCATGCAAAGGCTCTGTTTCTACAACATCCCATTTACCTTCCAATTTCAATGAGATAATCAGGGTGCTACAGTGCACTAAAGGTAAAATGATAGGCTTGCACACACCCCTGGCTGCCTTTATCTGCTAATACCATGAGCTGGCGTGCGAAGGCACGTGGGCGCTTGCACACACACACACACACACACACACACACACACACATGCAGAGGAGGGCTAAAGAGATAATAGCTGGACTGACCTGTTACAATTTTACCTTGTTTGCTTTGTTGCTTTTCCTCACAAGTCAGTCCTCCTTCCAATGTAATTATGTAATTAGAGCTAAAGACTATAAACAAATAGAGATTTGTCCCCTCCCCCAGAGCTCTGAAGTCAAGCCTTTTTAATGCGGGGACTTTGGAAGCCTACACCTCCCTGACGCAGGGAGGCAGACCTGAGACGTGAAAAGCATGTCCCTCACATTCCTACTTACCTGCTCTTTCTCCTGGACTCAGGAAGCAAAGGGAGTGGAGGAGCACATACCGAGCATAGGGTCCAGGTTTTCATGCTGCATTTGGTCAACTTTTAGCGGATGATTAAAGTTTGTTCCCCCTTCAAATTAGCTTTTGATTCAATTGTGTAGCATATTCATAATGTCATACCAAATTAAGACCATGGAGCAAAATCGACCCTTTGACAATGTTTGCCGCCCCTGCATACATGTCATCCTTCACTGTTTGGACAACCACCTTGCTTAGTGTATTTGCTGATGGTAAGGTGGTAGGGTTCCTGAGGAATAGGTTCGATTATGATGTAGCTGTGTAAAGCAAAACCAGATTTTACCTTGTGGATTATTTCCCCAGCTCACACAAGATATAAGAAACAGCAGAGAATGTGTGGGCCGGCTGTACTCTTTGGTCGGGAACACATTGGCAAAGGGAACAACAATAGTTAGCAATATTATGGTATGCTCTGGCTTTACTAATCTTTTTGTCATTAGGAAACATTAAAGGCATTTCTCTCCAGAGAAAATTTCAAGGTCCCTCTTTCTGTGTGTGCTCAGTTTTGACTACTGTGTTGTACCTCTTTTGATTCTGTTTTGTTTCCAGCTTCAAACCCACAGGATTCCCTTTGAAGAAATCCGTCCTGGGATGCAAGAAGAGTGGTTTAAGTCAGGAGTCGCACCCTTCAAATCCTACAAGGACCGGGCAAACAGCATAGTTGGGTAAAGGGGACCCACGATGGGCTAAATGCACAACCCTCTAGTAGATAATTTAGGAATGCTTAGACTGGTTTTCCAACTTTTTCTAATTATTTTTTGAGATATTTTTTGATTCAGGTGCATGTATTTGACATAATCCAGAGAGATCTCAGGTATGCTTTACCCAGTTTCCCCAATGATAACTACCTGCAAGGCTATAGCATAATATCACAACCAGAAAACTGACATTGAAGCTAATTATCATTCTGAGGCACATTTTCCCAGTTCACGTGTACATGTGTGTGTGCTTAGTTCTACAAATTTTATCCCATGTGTAGATTTATGTATAACCACCATAGGTAGTCAAGAATTAAAACTCTTTTGTCACCATAGGCTCCTTCTTTGTCTTTTTAATACCTACATTCACTTCCATCTTGCACTCCACCTTCCCTTCTCTGTCTCTAACTCTGGGCAGCCTTTTAAACCTGTTTCCTAGTTCTATAATTTTGCAATTTCAAGAATGATAGACAAATGGAAGCATGCAGTATGTAATCTCATGGTCACACACATTGACTTTTTTTTACTTTGTTTAGATCCTTTGAAATTCATACAAGCTGCCATGTGTATCAAAATTTCATTCCTTTCTATTGCTGAGTAATATTCCACAGTGTGGATGTACCAGAGTTTGTTTAACCATTTATTCATTCAAGGACATCAGGGTTGTTTCTATTTTGGGCTATTAGAAATTAAGGTCTATGAACATTTGTGGGCATAAGTTTACATATATAAATGTATTTCTCTCTTTTTTCCCCTCACTTTTTTACAGAGACAAATTCAAAGAAATATTTTCCTATTGTAATAAAAATGATCACACAAATGCCATTGACAAGTGGCATTCCGCCTCACTGTGATGGTAGTTCTATACTAACTGAAAAGCATGTGTCTCAGAGAAGTCACTTCACAGATCCAACAACATTGCATATGGCGACGTGGGGCCAATGATACCACATCTGTCCATTTCGAAGAACATTGTAGATTCTGGAAATTTATATGAAACTTTCTTTTTGTTTATATATCTTCTATGTAGGACTGTATGTTTTGAAATACTGAGAGCCAAATGAAATCAAAATACAGGCTACATTTTTTTTTTTTTAAACATAGGCCCTTTTTTTAATGCTTCATCTAAGCAAAGAATTCTGGTACTAAACTTATGAAGCCCACGGCATAGATATCACAATACATAGGTTACATACTATGTATGTATTGCTGCTTTTACCATTTAAAAAGCTAGTTTACCTGTGTACTGTTTATCTGTGTATTGTTGCTTTTACAATTATGTCACTATGACTTTTGAATTCTTGTGATTTTTTTAAGATTTTATTTATTTATTCATGAGAGGCACAGAGAGAGAGAGAGGCAGAGATGGAGTCTGATGTGGGACTCAATCCCAGGACCCCGGGATCAAGACCTGAGCCAAAGACAGATGCTCAACCACTGAGCCACTCAGGTGCCACTGAATTCTTGTTAAGTATAAGATTAGGATAAATGGAATGCATTTAATCAGCTACTAAAACTATTTATTCATTCAATAACTATAGAGGGTTTCCATAGGTCAATTTGCACTGTGGATGCAGAGTGAACTGGAGCTATGGCTCTGCTCTCTGCACACATGGAGTATGTCGCCTGTGTATTGTGATGTCTACAGACTGGTAGCTGAGAGTGAGCATGGCCTTGCTATTGTGGTTTTTCTGACCACAACTCTGTTAATAATTATTAATTAGCTTCATACATTTAGATATGAGGTAATATCTGTTTTTTTTTTTTATTTAGATTGCTGGCTTTTGTTGAAAATTGGAGATCCAGATATAAATGAGGTTAATATTACAACATAGGCAATTCAGTTGGAGTCGAAGCTCAGCTACCCCATTAGTCAGGGCAAGTACTCGCCTGTTAGCCATAGTCTCCTCAGCCAGCTTTATTCATTTATATGATCTACCTGGCCTCTGTCCACATGTGAGTTTATTACTTCTGGTTTAAGGAGAGATAAACCATTAAGCAAACATATCTCATTTGCCACTAAATCATGGCTTCTCCTAAAAGCCACTTGCTCCTTCTAGGATAATTACCACTAAACCTGGTTACTACAACCATCATGGATGGATATATAGAGAGACCAAGGCTGTTAACTATATTTTGTATAATCAGATTATTGTATTTACCTACTCCAATATTTAACTACTAATTCCACAGTGAACTATCAGTCTGAACAATTCATAGTGAGTAAAATCTGAAAATACAGAAAACCAACAGAAATGCATAATTTTTATTTGCAAGCCATTTATTTTATAATGTCAGTGAATAGTCCCAGATTGTGCTGATTAGAATTTCTAAATAGGCACAGGTCTTAAATCAAAGTCCTATATTCCAGACATCAAAAATAATCAAGAGAACATATAACAGCTATCTCTTTAGATTTACCCATTACTATAGGTTAGTGTTTGGAGCAAAGGGACAAACTAATATACCAAAGTGGCTGTGACTATGGAAAAAAAAAACATATAACTTCTTCCAAAGATAGAAAATATTAAGACACCATTGGCTCTGTAAAGTGGTGCTTTTGGAAGAGATGTCATAATGCCAATATTAACACACACTTTTATTTTTGAATTGGTGCACTGCCTTCTCAGACCGTCATGAAAAAGTAGCAAATGATCAAGTCCCAGGGCATCATCAATGAACTTTGCTCCAGATTCTGTGCCTGAATTTCCCATGTTTCATAACATTCTGAAGTTTATAAACCTCAAGAGAGTATATTAAGGGCCTTGATTTTTTTTTAATATAAGATACCTAGAAACAAAAAGAGTTTTTATTTTTTTCCAACAAAAAGGCTACTTGAAATACACTGCTTGATTCACACATGAACTAATCTTATAAGGAATATTTGTTCTTTTTTGTTCATAACCTGGCCTTATGACAAGGGTGAGGAAGAAGAAAAAGTTGCCCAAGGCATTTACAAGCCCTACAAAGACTTTATTAAAAAGAAAAATACCCACAAATTTACTACCGATCCATCTAGATCTTTTACCATGTTGTGTCATCTCTCATGAGGGAACTGTAACTTCAGAGATTTAAGAGCAAAAAAGGCACAAAAGCAAATTTTACGATGCAAAGAGTAAACCATTTAAAGATACAATTTTTTTTTCTCCTACATACTTGAGGGAAAAATCAGAAGCTTCAGAAAGATCAAACTTGCCTTTACCAAGGTCAATAAATGCTAAGTGCAGTTAGTCCACTAAATATTTACTAAAATCACAACTTGTGTAATACATATTTTATTATTATGAAGTATATTTATGACATCAGTAAGGCTTCCAAACAAAGGAAATAAATGAGAAGAGGTTTAAATTATAAAGGAAAAAACATAGCACAATTGCATGTTTCAGTAATATTTTATTACTTAATATTTTAAGGTTCTTTATGTCCTTTTTACAACTAAATAGTTGCCTCAAAAGCTGAAGGTGAATAAGCACTGTCATTTTCCATATGCATTTTATAATAAATCCTCTTGACCCTCAACCCAGTGAAAGACAGTAATAATCTTGGTCATACCAAGAGAATAGGATTCTCTTGGTTAAATTTTAACCCATGCTATTAAATAACTATTTTATGTTGAAAGGTGTTTAAAATGCTGAAAATACCAAAGGCTTAAAATGAGTGGTAATAAGTAATAGCTTTACTGAAGGTGGTTGGAGAACCAACAGGACTCTGAGTTTATAAAAAGAGAAATTAAATCATGGTCACAAAAATACAAGCATGTTGGACAAGAAGAGAACAGAAATTAGTCCAAGTCCTGGTATTATTCTTAAGTCATTCTGTTATATTGGATACATTTCTTTGCCACTGTTTTCTAATATCTAAAATAGAAATGATATTCCCTACCTCCCTGACAGAATTTTCGAAGAGGAAAGTATGATAATACATGTACCTTGGAAAATACAGCATGTAACACAAGTAGTTTTATACAGGTCCTGAATCTAACACGGAGATGCAACTAGAATTGGAAGGGTCTAAATATAGTTGTAGTTTCTACTGAGAACTATAAGGATCTAGAAAGAGCAACAATGCATATATAACCTTACAACAAAGTAAGCAAACTGATGTTTGTTTGTTTGTTTTCTTAAATCTATTGAAATGCTGAGGTTCATGGGTAAGCAAATAGCCAGCAGTCTGAGAGATAAGTGCCTACACAGAGAGATAAGATGGGAACACTGGTTTACCAGCTCAAGATAGAGCCAGATCCCAGCAGAACACCAGTCTCCACCATAAACACAGCATATTGCTAGGGTATTTTGGAGCCTGTGATGTCCTGAGGGTAAGCACACCAACTGCAAACTCAAACCCAGCTCTACTTCTAATTAGATGAACTCAGCCCCCTCACCCAAGGCCTAGAAGAGCAAAAATGTGTCCATTTTCAAGCATACAACTTACTACTTCAGTCTCTATTGTCTTACATAAGGTATCTGGCTTCAAACAAAATTCAAAACCTATGAAAAGACCAGGAGTGAAAAACAAACAAACAAACAAACAAACAAACAAAAAAATTCCCCTAACTCATAACAAAAACAAAAAAAAAAAAAAAAAAAAAAGAACCCAGTTAAAAAATGGGCAAAGGACTTGAATAGGTAGAAATACGAAGAATACGTACAAATGGCCAAAAGGCATATGAAAATATCCGCATGATTAATCATCAAGGTAGTGGAAATCCAAACCACAATGAGCTAATAATAACTTCACATCTGTTAGGATGGCTATTATGAAAAAGAAGAAAAGAAAAGAAAAGAAAAGAAAAGAAAAGAAAAGAAAAGAAAAGAAAAGAAAAGAAAAAGAAAGAAAAGAAAAGAGAAGAAAGAAGGAAGGAGAAGGAAGGAAGGAAGGAAGGAAGGAAGGAAGGAAGGAAGGAAGGAAAAGAAAGAAGAAAGAAAGAAAAAAAGAAAGAAAGAAAGAAAGAAAGAAAGAAAGAAAGAAAGAAAGAAAGAAAGAAAAAAGAAAGAGAAAAAGAAACAAGGAAAAAAGAAAGAGAAAAAGAGAAGAGGAAAAGAAAAAAGATAACTCATGTAAGGGAGGATGTCGAGAAATTAGAACATTTGTGCATTACTAGTAAGAATATAAAATGGCATAGCTATTATGGAAAATAGTATGGTGGTTTTTCAAATAATTAGCAATAGGATTACCATATGATCCAACAATTCTACTTCTGGGCATATATCCAAAAAAGGAAAAGAAAACCATGAAATCAGCATGTTAAAGAGATATATGCACTCCCATGTTTATGGTAGCATTATTTGTGATAGCTAAAAAAACAACCTAAATGTCCACAAATGAATAAATGTATAAAGAAAATATGGTGTATACACACAGCAGAATATTATGCAGCCTTAAAAAATAAGGAAATCCTGCCGTGAGAGACAACATGGAGGAACTTGGAGAACATGATGGTAAGTGAAATAAGCCAGTCATAGAAACTAGTCACTGTATATTTCTATTTATATGACGTATCGAAAGTAGTCAAATTCATAGAGATAGTAGAATGGTGGTTGCCAGGGGTTGGGGAATGGGTAAATAGGATTTGTTCAAAGGGTATAAAACTTTAGTAATGCAAGGCAAATGAGTTTTAGAGATCTGTTGTACAACAGTGTGCCTTATTTAACAATATTGTATTATGTATTTAAAATTTGTTAAGAGGGTAGATCTTATGTTAGTATTTTATCACAATAATAATTTAAACAAACACTTCCAGGGGACAAAACAGTCATCAGAAGTAGACTCAGAAAGACTCCAATATTGCAACTATTGGATGGAAAATTTTAAATGACTGATTAATGTTAACATTGTAATGGGAAAATGTGAAAAAATGCAATACAAAATTGATCATTTCAGCTCTGACATGGAAACCATGAGAAGAAATTAAACAAAAATGTAAGAAATGATAAACACGTGATATAAATGAAGAATGCCTTTAAGAAAAAAAAAAAGGAAACAGAACACAGCCTCTAAGAACTGTGAAATCATATCAGATTGACTAAGCACAGATTCAAGAAGCACAGAAATAGCTAAAAGGACACTAACCCCCCCCCCCAAATCTAGCCTTATCAAACTCCTACAACTAAAGAGAGAAACAAAGTGAAACTTGAAGGTGGCTAGAGAAAAAAAGCACATTACCTACAGAGTACCAAACATAAGCATTTTGCAGACTACTTTTCAGAAGTCATTATAGGTAGAGGACAATAGTGTTGTGAAAAAAAAAGTGTTGTGAAGGGGCAATAAAATAAAAATATTCACGAATCAAAATTTTGGATTCTAGTTGAAAAAAGATTGGCTACTCATGTTGACCATGTTTCCTTCTTCAGTGTTAAGCAAAATGCTGTAAAGGGATAATAAGAACATGAATCCAGTATAAGAGAAACTCTTAAAGGATGTTCATTTGAAAAAAATCTTCAAGATTAAAGTGACAACCAAAGATAAACATACAAAGAAAACTTCTGAAGAAAGAGAAGTCTAAGAAACAGAAGAGAAATTTAGCAAAAGGTTTTATTGTACTCAGATAAACTTTAGAAGATTCTGCATCATAAAACAAAAGGGTATTATAACAAGGAAATAACCAGAGAATAAAAAAACGATGTGTACAGTTGCTAATATAAATGATTCCGTAGAATACTGGAAGATAAATTTGAGGACATTTATTTCTTCCAAAGGACAAAGTGACAGAAAAAGAAAAAAAAAAAAAAAAAAAAGACAAGACAGAAGGAAATATATGTGAGAAGATCCACTACATCAAAGATACACCCAGGTGCATCAGTCAAGTGGAGTTACTAAAAAGAGGAATAAAGAATATAGAGCAATTAAAATATCAAAACACTAATGAAAAATAATTTCCCCATATTCAGAAAAGGACACACATATTCAGATCAAGAATATCCGGTAAATGACAAATACAATAAATGACAATATAAATCCAGCAAAACAATTTAAAAAATGAAAAAAAAAAAAAAAGTGACTGAATGACACACTGAGCTCCAGTCTGGCACTTGGGCAATTACACATCGAAGGGAAGTGAGAATTATTATTATTATTATTATTTTCTCCTCCCTGCCCCCATCTTTCTGGGAGCCCTTCTGGGTACTTTAGTTTGAGGTGGGACACGGGATTCCTTAGCGTATCAATATAAACTTTGCTGCGATCTCTTTAGCCCCTGTGTTCTCAGATTTCCAACTTGAAGATTGCCTGTGGTTTCCGTGCCTGGGAGTCAGACTCAGGAGACAGCCCTCTACTTAGGCTTTGAGGGCCTTGTATTACACCCTCTTCTTGCTTCTCCCCCTCCTTCTCCTCATCCTCCATGTCCTCTGCTTCTCTCCCACACTTTTCTTCTTTATCTTCTCCTTCTTCGATTTCTTTCCTTTTTCTTTATTTTTCCCAACCCTTCACCAGTGGAACAAAGGATTGTCAGCTAGATGCCTGTACAAAAGTAGGCCTCGGGCCCCAATTTCCCAACCCTGCTCTAAGTCATTAACAGTGACTTTAAAAAGTCAGAGCTGACAACGTGACTCAAGATTATTAAGCCCAGTAGGTGGTAGCTCCCCTCACTGCCTCACTTCAAATGCTGCCTCAAGAACATAGAACCCTTCAAAATGGTTGTATGGACCATAAGGACCTGATGCATCAATTGTCCCCAATGTGTTCTTCTTTTCTTTTCTTTTTGTAGACCTGAAGTTCTAAAATTATTTCACAATTGACTTTTACAGTTGGATTGATCTAATAATTATGTTCCTTTTTTTTTTTTTTTAAGATTTTGCTTATTCATGAGAGACACAGAGAGAAAGAGAGGCAGAGACACAGGCAGAGGGGGAAGCAGGCTCCATGCAGGGAGCCCGATGTGGGACTCGATCCCAGGACCCAGAGTCAGGACCCGAGCCAAAGGCAGATGCTCCACCGCTGAGCCACCCAGGCATCCCTAATAACTATGTCCTAAACACACCCCATAAAATCACCTCATGACATGTTGTCTCCATCACTGTGGTGGGTAATTAATTCTAAGATAGGTGCATACGTTTTTACTTCTGTGTACACCCGCTGTGTGATCTCATCCCACTGACTGGGGCAGGACTTGTGAATATGACAGGATTCCACTCCTGGTACTAGTCAGATTGACTAATCCACCACATTTGAGTTCATTAAAGGGGAGATTGACTTGGGTGGGTCTGATTTAGCCAGGTGAGCCTTTACGAGAGAGGCTAGGCCCTTCCCGAAGAAGAAGGTTTGAAAGCAGCAGACATTCTCCTGCTGGCCTTGAAGAAGGCAGATGGCAGGTTGTGAGAGAGCCCATGGAGGGGCCACGTGGCAAGGACAGAGAGGGGCTTCTGGGGGGTAGGGTGGCCCCTAGACAACAGCTGGCAAGAATTTGGTGACCTCAATGGCATTTCATGCTGCCAGAAACTGAATTCTCCCAGCAGCCCCATGCATTTGGAAGAGGACCCTGAGCTACAGATATTAATGCCACCAGGATAACACCTTGTTTGCAGCCTTGGGGGATGTGACCCAGCGACCCTAGTCAAACCATGCTTGACGCTGGACCTACAGAAGTGGGAGATAATAAGTAGGAATTTTAAACCGCTGGGTTTGTGGTGGTTTGTCCTGCAGAAATAGAAATCTAAAATGGTCAACACATCCGAATGCCCTTCACTTGTTCTTTTAACTCCCACAATTCCTATCCCTTCTTCCTGAGGCTTTTTGCATAGTATTTTCCCATGTCTTATTAGGTTTAGCAAATATCGTCTGCGCCAGGGATAGAATATGTAATATCAACAGTTATTTTAACTCTCTTTTTTTTTTAGTTATCTCTTATTTCTCCTGTTGAGAAGTACAGGTCCCACCTCCCCCACACACTTCTTTCTACCCCTCACAGTCCCTAACACAGTCACAAGAGATACTCCATAAACCTTTGGGAAATTACTGACAGCTTCACTTTCACAATATACCATTGCCAAGGTCCCAAGATTCAAACCATCCCTCATGGATTCTGAATTAAATGGTAAGGGGAAAAAAATGAAGAATCTGTAGCCATAGAGTCAACTGATTGGGTAACATTCTAGATTTCAAAATCCTATATTAACAACCCTTGATCTATATCAATCAATTCAACATAAGATTCATCAGGAAACTTCTGGGTCAGAGCCCACGGCATCTCATGTAAGATTTTCTGGCTGTCATATTTGCCAGTGGAGAAGGAGCTTTGTAGGTGCTGACTTTTGCATGTGCAGAGTTAGAAGACATCTCAGACAGAGGCTTGGGCAGAGCCCATGTGTGCTGTTGATGGGCGGGCACATGCCGTTCCATCCACCGCCCAGGTGTCCCTGTCTCTTCTAAAGCTGTGATGGTGAGTCAAGTAACCTGTTTAACCACCCCACCCCCCCAGTCTCCTAACCACAGCCACCTGGCTTATAATTATAGACTTTATTATAAATAGATATAAGCCCTGAGTGATTAGTTATTGTGTACAAAGTATTCAACCGTGGACCACCTGATTTTCACATACCGCGGTACCTTCTCTTTCCTTTGATACATCCTGGCTATTAATAGAAAAACACCTGTTTCCTGGTAGTCTTCCAAGCTATAGAGACACACACTCATATAGAAACAGCTGGGAGGAAGGTCCTTGTGAAGGACAACCGGATCCAGTTCTTAGCATCACGAAGCTTCCTCCTGTTGCTGCTGATGGAGGCAGGTAAGCCTGCCTTGCGTCCCTACTGCGCAAGCTACCACGAAAAAAAAAAAAAAAAAAAAAAGTGAAGCTAGACAGAGTCTTTAACTACTGTGGGAGGATTAAGAAAAATCCAGCAGTAATAAGGCTAGGATTTCCGTTTGATCCTAGAAACAAACAAACAAAAAAATGTTTCTAAAACCACAGGTGAATGACATACACTGAAAGCCAGAAGCTGGGTTGCAAGTATTCACTGCTCCCTCCTCGTGTCTTTTTCCAGCACCTGCACACACCTACACTCTTTCCTCCCTGATACACAGACACAGGGGACATCCAGCTTCGATGATAAACTGGAAGCAGCTACAGAAAATGAATGATGACAGGAAATGAAAGTGACAGTGACAGTTTGTGGTTGTTTGATTACTTAAATGCAATGAATGGTGGCCACAGAGTTTCCTGTCAACAAGTGTCTGTATAGAAAAATAAGAAAGCAATCAAAACAGTAACTGACATTTCAGGGCATCGCGGAGGAGCCCAGGGTTTCATGCTCAGCAAAACCATCTGTTTAGTATTCTTGATAGGCACTACCACTCATCCTGAAAGGCATCAGGATGAAGCTGAGGTGGGTGGATGCGATGCTAGCTCAGGATTTTTAACCTCCCAGGGAAGGTGGGCTCGAAGATGGAAGACTAGCCAACTGTCCCCTCTGTCACGTCCAATGCAACAGTTCCAGAGATGATGCAAGATGACGAGTTGGGACATTGGTCCTAATGCAAATCTCATTAGTAATTTACTCGTGTGATCTTAAATCAGTTAATTGACTTCTCCGTGCCTAAATTCCTCCTCATCTAAAAATGCTGTTTCCTTCTTACCATTAAGCCAGGACTCTCCCAGACCCATGAGGCACAGCGCAAAATTCCACAATGGTAGAGGCATTGGGCATCGGTGCATCCTCATATAGGAGTATGAATCTGGAAAGAAAGGCGATGCAGCGTGCAGTATCAGCACCACATGCAATACTGAGCATGCTTTCTGGGCTGAATGGACATATTTGCATCCCCCTGTACCTTCCTCTCGTCTTTCCTCCGAGCTTCCCCACTCTCGAGCCAGAGTTCTTGCCATTTTCTCTTTTGAATCTGGATCTAGTCCTTTCACCCACTCCAGCTAAACACCCTGCTCCCTCCTGCCCAGGAGGCAGCCCTCCCAATTGTCTTCCTCCCAGGCAGCTCCTCCTACCCAGGAAAGGGTGAACCTATACTGCATGGTTGAGCCTTTCTTATTGAGATGCTTCTCTTCCTTTTTTTTCCTCTTCAAAAAAAAAAAAAAAGAAAAGAAAAAGAAAATGCTTTAGAGAAATATGACTGTAATTAACAACTGACAAAAATATCTGGGCTGGAGCTGAAGTGGGAAATCACAGAGGTTAGTTACTTATTTTCTCATGCATTTACCATTTGTTCTCTTTTCTCAGGGAAGTTGAAAGACCTGAGGTTCAAACTTAATCAGGCCTCATACTGTTTCTAAGAGTATTTACAACATACAAAGTATAAGCCAGTGTATTGCTTATATTTAAATTTGTTTTCACTCATCTGAGCTATTACACAGTATGCCATCCCTAAACCTTTTATAATAAGGAATGCACGTTTCTCAGGCACGAAAGGGAATGAAATGTTCAGCAATTTGAGCTCTCTGGTACTGAGAAGGTGACAAAACATTTATATGCATCCCATCTATTCTAGTGATTTGGTTCCAGCATTAGGAGGGATTGCCTGGGGCAGAGTCCTTTTACTATGTACATGTTCTTGGGAATTAGCAGGTGAACCAAATGGTCCACAGTGATGACAGCAACATTTTTCAAAAGACTCAACTTTATTAAATGGATTCTCCAAATGCATTTTCTCTTTCTAAAAAACAGCAACATTTTTTTTTGAAAAGTTTAATTGATAGCACAAATATTTGTTGCCCTTTTAAAAAGAAAATTCTAAGAACCCCAAAGACCAAGCTATAAAGAAAATGTTTTCACTTATATCAGAATGTCTGCACAATCCACTTTCTACTAGCTACCTTAATATTTTTCACGGATTTTTTTTAAATCCACAGTCCCTGGCAAATTGCTCTAAAAGAATAGTATCATGCTAGGATAATCGTGGGTGGGAACTTCATATTTAAAACACTAGTCCTTAAAGATACAAAATGAGTAGAATTTTTTTTTTCCCTGGGTCACTTTTATTCTTTGAATTGGGAGTAAAGAGATCTCTGGATTCTAGTATCAATCTTGGAGGTAAATAGTAGTGATATCTAGAGTAAGTCAACTTAATTTTTTCTGGGCTTAATTTTTCTTATTTGTATAATGAAAAGATTTTGTATAATAAAGAAATTTGTAGATAATCCTTAAGTTCTCTCCACAAATATTATGATTGCATTATCTGAGAATTTTAGTATATACATTGAAAAATATACTTATAAAGCTTAAAATATTTTACTTTTAAGTTATGCTTGTAATACTCCTTGTAGTTCTTGTAATTTTATAATACTATAATCACCATCACTCATATAATAATCTTAATATTAATAAAAACAGAAATAATTCATAATCAAAATAAAATATTTTGATTTTTTAAAAGTATTATTACACAGATTAGCTTAAATGATCAATGGGACATAGAAAGTTATTCCCATTTTAAGGGTCATGACTGTTCAAGGTCATACAAGATGTTAGCAGCAAAACCTAGAACCAGGATTTTTAAACTTTGAGACCCATAGTCTCAATATCATTCGTATGAGGCTATATCTTTTACATACCAGCTCTGGGAAAGGATATTTAAGAAGCCATCCTCTTGAGCAGTACATTTACTTTCTGCCATTATTTAGAGTTGGCTGTGAGGTGTCTTTGTACCATTTTCTGCCCACAGCATTTCTCATGAGTCATCAGTGTGTTTTTCCAAGTTTCCAAGGTGAATATATGTGTATGTAGTCATTAGAAATTTTCTGAAGGGATGGATGGGTAAGACTTCTCTTAACACAGATGTTTTTTACTTTATATATATTTAGAAACTGTAAAATAAGTGCTGATTTTTTTAAGGAGTTATTTATTTGAAAAAGAGAGAGAGAGCATGAGTGGGAGGGGCAAAGGGAAAAGGAGAAAGAATCTCAAGCAGACTCAATGCTGAATGTAGAACCTGACATGGGACGCAACCTCACCACCCTAAGATCATGATCCTGAGATCACAACCTGAGCTGAAAACAAGAGACAGATGCTTAACTGATGATGCCACCCAGGTGCCACAAGTGGAAGTGTTCATTTTTAAATAACAAACAAACAAAAAAAAAAACATTATTAGGAAATGTCTTCTGTATTATCAATGCCTAGCAACCACCCTTCTCTTCCTCCTTGCCACCCACAGATGGACTAAGCAGCTGGATTAAGAACTACATTAGGATCAAGATACTTTCTTTTTTGTTTCTATTATACCCCATAAGAAACTGCTTGGCACTGTTCGTGGTCCTTGGGTAGTCATTCATATCTCTAGGGGGAGAGATCTGCTTAAAGGTAATTCAGTAGGTGTGATGTTATACTAGAATGTGTATAATACCTCCCTCACTGAGCATCTCTAGAATCTTGGCAGTGGCCTGATGTTATTAATCTTTGGTTTTGGCATCCCAATAAAATTGAGGCAGATATGGAATTGACCAGAAGGTTTGGTCTACTTTATGATGTGTTGAGAATCAGATTCACCCACCTTTTATTCCTTCTGTAAATATGTATTGAGTTCTTTATATGTTCAAGGTATACTATTTTAAGTGCTGGTGATACAATGCAAACAAGACAGACATATTACTTATCCCTGCAGAATTTATATTTTGCTTGAGTGGAATGAAAAATCCCCAAGGAAGCATGAATAAACAAGACAATTGCAGAATGGAATGATGCTATAAAATGTGATCATATGATAAAGACTATGTTGGGTTGGGGAGAGTGCTACATTACTTCGGAGGGTAAGAAAGTCCTCCATATGAATGCATACCCATCCTAAGGAAATGAAAAAGTAAAAATCCAAGATGACAGGCAACCCAATCAACAAGTAGAGAAGTAGTCCTGAGAGCAGTCTCGGGAAGCCCCTACTTCCACAAGAGTCGATCCCTAGAGTCTACCAAATACCTGAAAATCCACTATTAAAAAGATCCTTTATTTTTTTTTCCTGGTTGTTAATCTATTAACATTCAACTGCTCTTGGAAGAGAACCATATTAAGTCTATCCTCTTAATTGTAGTCTATATTGGCTTAACATTTTTTCTATGAACAGCCATTTTTTTGGCAATAATTTTTGTATTCATCAAAGTATAATTTAAATGTATAAAATATTACATATCTTTAGTGTATAATTGGCTAAGTTCTAACAAATGCGCACCATGTTGTTATTACCCAAACCAAGATATAGAACATTTACGTCATTTCAGAATATTACTCCATGTTCTTTCCAGGTACTTTTCTTGTATCTTCAGGGACAACCACTGTTCTGATTCAGATCACCTTACATTAGTTTTGCCTGTGAACTATAGATATAAATTGAACTATAGGGATGCCTGGTGGCTCAGCAGTTGAGCGTCTGCCTTCAGCTCAAGGTGTGATCCCAGAGTTCTGGGATCGAGTCCCACATCGACCTCCCTGCATAGAGCCTGCTTTTCCATCTGCTTAAGTCTTTGCCTCTCTCTCTGTGTCTCTCATGAATAAATAAATAAAATCTTAAAAAATAAAAATAAAAATAAATTGAACCATAGAGCGCATACATTCTAATGTCTGTCTTCTTTAGCAGCACATTTTTGAAGTTCGGTAATATTGTTGCATGTATAGGTAGTTTATTTTCATGGTTTTTGTTTTTGTTTTTGTTTTGTTTTGTTTTGTTTTTAATACTCAGGTAGCATTTGATATAGGAAGAGAAATCCCAGATATTGTAAAGGAGAAATGTGAAAACAAGTAAGCACAATGGTCATCAAAATGGGCTCTCCAGACCAGTTGAATCAGCATTAGCATCAATGGGAATTAGTTAGAAATATACATTCTTTGGTCCCACTTCAGACCTATTAAATTAAAAACTCTGAGTATGAGTCCCAACAATCTGTCTTTTAATAAGCCCTCCAGGTGATTCTGAAACACATCTTATTTTGAGAATCAATGAGTAAAAGAAGGCATAGAGAAGGAATAAAATATGCTTAAAAGGATCTGGGAGCTGTGGAAAACAACATGCATTTGTTTTGCTTTTCTGTTTTACCTAGAACACCTGAGGTTCCAAGAAAGGGAGATCAGGATTCATAGAAATAACCTTTGTAAATCCTCTTCCTTATTAATCCATACCATCCATACCCTTGCTTCAAGTGGTTCAGCAACCAGTTATGATTTAGACTCTGAGTTACTTTTCCATAGTTCAAATAAATCATTCAAGATATGTGGTAGACTTCTAATTAACAATAGCATCCGATGACGAGTGCTAATCTAGTTCTCACACACAAAGGAAAACTCCAAACTGTGAAAATGAATAAACCATCTCACCTGGACTTTGAAAATATTTTATATTTCTTACAAATTAACACAAATAAAAAGGAAACCCTGTAATGTAAGACTTTTTTTTAATTTTTTATTTTATTATTTATGATAGTTAGAGAGAGAGAGAGAGAGAGAGAGAGAGAGAGAGGCAGAGACATAGGGAGAAGCAGGCTCCATGCACCGGGAGCCCGACGTGGGATTCAATCCTGGGTGTCCAGGATCGCGCCCTGGGCCAAAGGCAGGCGCTAAACCACTAGCGCCACCCAGGGATCCCGTAATGTAAGACTTTTAAAAATCATTTAATGATACAGGAATGTCTCTACAGGAAATTCATTTTGCAAGTCTGTATAAAAAAAAGAAAGAAAGAAAGAAAGAAAGAAAGAAAGAAAGAAAGAAAGAAAGAAAGAAAGAAAGAAAGAAGAGAGGAGGAGGAGGAGAAGGAGAAGAATTAACCATAGGGGAAAGCTTTATAAGAATACTCATCATTGGCTTGAAATTAGAGAAAAAAGTCAGCAATCTTCATGAGGGTTTGAAAGAAAACATCACTCATTTCAAATCAGAATCAAACCCAAATGTGAGTGTAGACATTAGTGCTATAAACATTCGGGTGCTGTCCCTTCAGATCATTACATTTGTACCTTTAGAGTAAATACTTATGGAAAAAGCCCAGATGTCCGCCAACAGATGAATGGATAAAGAAATAATGGTTTATATACAATAGAATACTACTCAGCCATCAAAAAAAAAATGAAACCTTACCATCTATAACAATGTGGATGGAACTAGTGGGTATTATGCTAAGCATAATAAGTCAATTAGAGAAAGACAATTATCATACAATCTCACTCATATGTGGAGTTTAAGAAACAAAACAGGATCATAGGGGAAGAGAGGGAAAAATAAGACAAGATGAAATCAGAGAGGGAGACAAACCATTAGAGACTCTTAGTCATAGGAAACAAACTGAAGGTCACTGGACAGGAGTGGGGGGGTGGGGTAACTCAGTAAAGGACATTGAGGAGGGCATGCAATGTAATGAGAGCATATAAGACTGATGAATCACTGGTCTCTACCTCTGAAATCAACAATACATTATATGTTAATTAACTGAAATTGAAAAAAAAAAAAAGTGTAAGGAAGTTCCAGCAGGACTTAGGTTTCTATGACAAAGCCTCCTCTATATACAGATCATGTCTGTACTCGAGGGGGACCTTGACTAAAGTTATCTGACCCCTTAGTTGTTATTTAAACAAATTTAATTATTGGTTAAATAATTGTTTGGGTTAGTTTTATCTCCAGATAGTCCCAAGAATAAAGACACTGTAGCAATGACAGCATAGTGCCTTAATCAGGAAAGATAAAAAGAAAAAAAAAAAAAAACTGCATACACACATACATACATAAATGGGTATGTACAAAATCCATTTTCTACTTAAGGGGCATGGCTGTCTAAAACACAACTATTATACCCTTGAGGCCACCCAAAGTAAAAAGACCAGACAATAAAGCAGAACTGAAAGGGAATATGGGTGATAAATGAACTTTCAAAAGACTCATTTAATTCTCATCATCAACCTTGAGCTACCAATTCTACCCTGGTCATAAAAGTCATTTTTCCTTTAAATGGAAACATAGAATAAACGAATCTATTGACTGGTTTTACACTGTATGTCACTCAAGAACATGTCACATAAAGCTTTTTCTAGAAGACATTTTCTGAGTCCCTTAAAAATCCGTTCATCAAGCTGAACTGAGGACATAAAAAGCAGATGATCAATTTGAAACTACTGGAGGTCAACACTGGGAGTTTGAATAGGGAAGCTTTAGTTAAGGAGTGGGAGTCACAGATATGTCCAACACGTGGAGATACTGATGGTCATCAAACCAAAGGATAGTTCGATGTTCATGTGGGCTAAAAGCAATATCCTGCCTGTACCTTTTGCAGATACTAATTGCAAAATAGATAGATAAATAGATATTAGAAAGATAGATAGATAGATAGATAGATAGATAGATAGATAGATAGATAGATAATAGGTAGGTAAACAAGGAGAACACAGAAAATGAGTTTGCTCTAAGGCAAACCCCTAAATCTTCAAAAGGTCCATTTTCCCAAAAGACCTAAAATACACATGTGAAATGCTCTCTTTCTAGGTGTTCTGAATGGGCTATCATTTTACTACTCAGTGTTACATGGACAATCAGTATCACCTGGAAGCTTGCTTGAACCCCAGAATCTCAAACCCCACCCCAAAACAAATGAGACAAATATGCATTTTAACAAGATAGTCATTGACTTGTATGTAATTAATGTTTGAGGTGCACTATGCTGCAGGATTTTAGGTTATTAGTTTCTCTCTGGGCTATTGTTTTCTCACATTTACCTGATTATTATATTTAATCTAGGAACATATTGAAACTCTATCAAACTGCTCAGAATAACTGAATCATAATCTCTCTCTCTATATATATTTTTTAACTGTCCTGGTTTCTTATAACCCAAGTACGTTTGGGAAAGGATTGCTTTTGGCAATCTGGAAGATCTGATTCCACATGTTTGTGTCTAAAACAGAGAGAGCTGACGTACAATTTAGTCTTATTTTTGTTTTCATTTATGTAAATATGAAGTATGTTTGGCTGTGGCAAAAGAAGTAAGTGGCAAGTATAAGGGAGTAGGAAGAAATAAGGAAGTGACAAGCTTGTTAAGATGGGCAGTGAGAGGCATCAGACAGATTGTGTCTGTATGTGTACTCGGGTGCGTGCTTTCCCTATATAAAAACATCTGGTCACACCAGTGAACCACATCCATCTCCAGATGACTATGTACCTTCCAAGGTGTTTCAAACAAAGAAGGTTAGGATAGGTTTCCCATTTTCAATCAATTGTATCGCCCTTATAAACACACAGCCTACTTTTTTTTTTCTTTTTTTTTTTTTTTTTTTTTTTTGTCTGAGTATCTCTCTTAGGTTAGGTTCTAAGGAAAAATAGATTCTGAGTCTAAGATTTGTGTGCAAATGTTCATTGGGGATACTCTCAGGATCGGTTCTGTGGAGAGGGGGATGTAAAGGATATAGGACTGGTACAGGGATGATACGAAGTTGATGTAATCACAACAAAAGCCGTCCCAGAAGAGGGACTCAGCTGAGAGCTGTCAGCTACCAACAGTTTGCAGCTGGAGGAATAAATGCCTAGTCCTGAAGGGAACCTGGACAGCGCCTCACAGCACTGATTACAACACAGTCCACTACCACGGTAAATACATTTTCCGTTTTTAAAGCTCTAAAAAGCTGGAGAAGAAACCTTCTGTCTGCCTTTATCTCAGAATCTTACATATAGTCGGTACAGTTTTGTTTGTATTCTCTAGTTTCTTCTGCGGGTTGGCAGCTTTTAAATAAATCCTTCCCCATATTGATTGTCTAAGGAACTACAAAGTATAGAACTTACTTTTGGGTTTTTTTGAAATCTGCTTTACTAACAGATGAAGATTTTGTTTTATGTAGTCTGAAAAAAATCCTCAAAGGTGTCAAAAATTAACTAGGCCATTACCTAAAGTCCATGTCATTTTCCTGAACTTAATTTTTCATAAGATTACATGATTCATGCCATAATTTTCTGAAGGTGCTCACATTCCTGATTGGATTATTAATTTGTGTTTATTATAGAGACTATGGTATAATGTTTTATCTTAATTAGTATTTTTATGTGTATGATTTTAAATATGTATATAGCCAGTTTTTATGCTGTTTTCCTTTCCAACATAACTAAGGTTAAGTGTTTTCTTTCAACAAAGGGAATTTATATTCAAATTAAAAGTAATTACAGATGCTTTATCAAAAATAAAGCAACTGGCAGTTGTGTGAATAGACATCTTCTCCATAGTAATAAAATGCAAACTGAGCTACCTCTGAGTTTATGGTTTTGATGATGTTTCTTCTGGAGAAAAAACAAATAATAAGTTTTATGTATAGGATATATTTGCCAACAGGGAAACATCTATCTTTGATTCTTAGTGGCATCTTTCTTTTTCTCAGGAGGGAAAGTTGACTGGCCTTCACAGTCAATTCTAGAAAGTAGATTTGAATTATAAAAAGGTTGCAAAAGAATGGATGTAATTTTTTTTTACTCACTGTTTTCACAATGAATTGAGCAGTTTTAAGATTATGTACACACCTAACATGTACTAACTACCTCCTTTTCTTGCTAGATACTATGACAAGTGCCAGAGCTACAAAAATAAATAAAACAGAGTTCTGGTCCAGCAGGGGTTCAAATTCTAGTGGACAAATTGTGTTGAGGTTCAATGATTAAGAAAATCAACAGAATTGAACAAATGTTCCATTTTCTATTTATTTTTGTTGTCAAAACACAGCTACTACAGCAAATATAACCTCCGAGATATTTGTTTCAAAGAACAGATGAACAGTTCTTTAGACATCAAAATATTCACCAGAAATATAAAATTGTAAATCCACATTTAATTGTTTTAATAGGAAAGAAAACAACTTATTTAAATTGTTAAAAACAATTTATTTTTTTTTTAATTTTGTTTTTTTTTTTTAAAGTAAATATGAACATTCTTTATATTCTGGTCCTGACTCTGTATTCAAAGTGTTAGGAATCTGAAAACAAACTAAGGAATAGAACCCTGATCTCACACTGATATCAGAGTTTAATAATGCCTGTATTCCAAAGTTCTTAAGTGCAAAACCTTCCATTCAAAGCAACTCTAGTCAAATGAAGCTTCAAACCACTGGCAGAGGAAGGACATACAAAAGTCTACATAATGTAGTGTCTGAATTCAATTTGCTCTCAGAGACTTAATTTTCTTATTGGAAAAAATTGAGGGCCATTCATTTATTTATTCAAAAATATTTATTGTATTTGTGCAGGTGAAAAGGTTATATATTGAAGATATCATTCTAAACAAAAGTAACACATTACCTATTCTCAAAAAGCTTGTAGATTTGTGGAAACTAACAAAAAGAAAATGGAAAATAGCATTGTGGTATATAAGTACTACTCTGAGTGATAATCAGTATATTGAGGATTGTGTGTGATGGCTTTGTAACCTAGATGTTACAGTCTAAGGAACGTTTCCTGGGAGAAGTGACATTTAGTTGGAAGTCAGAGAAGTGAGCAAAATTGCTATGGGCAGATGGCGAGGTGGGTAGGGAGAACAGGATTATAAATATTATATATAGGAAGGAAAATATGTGTAAAGTTTCAGTCACCATGACTGGAACCAACAAAGCTTGGGGCTGGTGGTGGCAGCTGGGTAATAGCTTCAAGGATGAAGCTGGAGACTTGAGCAAGACTTTGAAAGGAAAAGTCATTGATGGAAGTTTTTCTGGTAGAGGGAATGACATGATCATGTTTAAATTTTAGAAATATAGCTCAACAATGTAGGGAACAGCTTGTAGCTCTATGTAAGAAAAAGATAATTCCTTTCTAAACAGGGGATGGGAAATTCAGACTTAAAAGATAGTTCAAATGTACAACAAGATTAGTCAATGTTCAGATATGGAAGATGCGAGAAGGAATGGAGTCATAATGATCCCTGAGTTTCTTACTTTAGCAATTGAAAGGATAATCTTGCTATTTACTTAGGAAAAGAGGAGAGTAAGGACATTTAGCAGTCAAAATAATGAATACTCTTTTGGACAAGTTGTTTTAGATATATCTGTGGATATGAATTAGAGTCTAGATCTACATGAAAAATATCTGGCATGGAAATACAAATTTTGAAATTATAAACTCACAAGAGGTCACCCAGGAAGAGTATGTATTGTGATATAGGTACTCCTGCCTATAGAAAGGCGTGAAATGAGAGCAAATTGCAGGAGCAAGGAGAATAAAGAAGAGGTAACAAACTGAACTTGAAAGAAGTAGTCAGAGGTAGATGAAGATTTGAGAACATATAGTAGCCAAAGGAACAGAACATTTCAGACAAAGGAAATGGTTAACAAAGTCAAGGGTTACAAAGAAATCAAGTTAAATAAGGCAGAAAAGATTCCCAATGACTATAGTAAGAGGAGTATGCAGTTGCCCCAGGACAATTCGTTTCCCTGGGGGTGGGAAATGGGGAGCTGGACTGTCAGGGTTGTGGCAGGAATGGGAGGATAAGACAGTGGAAGCAGTGCACCTAACAATGTTTTCAAGAAGCTTCAATATTCAGGAAAGCTGAGAATCAAAGCTGTAGGGTCACATGGAATCAATGTCCTTCAATCGTCCAATGTAGGAAATGTTTAACTGCAGCTACTACCTGAAGGAACACAGTGAAGGAGCTGGTGGGGATGAAAGGGCAGCAGAGAGGAAAACTGACAGAGCAAGTGGCGAGGGGGTTTCCATCTGGTCGCTTCTGCATTTGCTGTGGATTGAGGAGGTAATTTTTTTCTGCTGAGAATGAGATTAGGCTTCTTGGTAAAAAAAAATTGAGAAGAGGGGAATAGGCTTCAAACATTTGTGGAAAATAAGAGAGTGTAGGTACAGAATTATTGGATTTCTGAGTAGAATGCAAGACCAGTTGAGGTGGGAAATCATGGGATTAAAGCTTGATCAGAAACATGAGGGTAGACATAGTATGGGCCGACAGAGGAATTGGTCTATGGTAAACATTTTGTCTGGAGCAGTCAGAAAAATATCAACAATTCTCAAAGATGAGAATATTAACAAGGATGAAGTTAATGGGGTCTGCCTGTTTAAGCTAGGTGTGTAAGCAACTATTCTGAACTTATTAATTGCCGTGTAACAAACCATCCCCAAAATGAGGGGCATTACAACAACATTAATCATTTATTTTGTTGAAAAAAATCAGCAGTTTGGAAGATCTCATCACTGTTCCATGGGTCATCTGGGGGGCTCCACTGGAGATAAAGAATCCACTTATAAGATGCTTTACAACCAAGTTATTGAGGGGGGATTAGTGCTATAGCTGTGATCTGGGACCTCAGCTGGGCTGACAGCTAGTGGCCTCATTTCTGACAAAAAATTTACCTGGAATATAGAATTAACAAATGAACAGGATTATAAGTGTTATACATAGGAGGGAAAATATGTGTAAAGTTTCCGTCACCATAACCAAAAACACAAAGCTTGGGGCTGGTGGTGGCAGCTGAGTAATAGTGATGCAGAGGATGAAGCTGAAGACTTAAGCAGGACTTTGAAAGGAAAAGTCATTGAAGGAAGTTTTTCTGGTAGAGGGAATAACATGATCATATTTAAATTTTAGAAATATAACTCTTTGGCCTCCTCACAAAATGTCAGCTGGGTTCGAAGAGCAAGTATTCCAAGAGATAAGAAGTGGAAGCTCTTGAGGCTTGAGCCTACAAACTGGCATAATGGGACAGTTCCCTGATTTTCTTGTTCACTTTTCAAGAGTCCACTCAGGCTTATATATGTCAGTCAAGTCTGGCTGGATTATCTAGATTTCTAGAGCATGTCTGTTGACATCCAATGCTGGTATTCAATGGCGCTCATTTGTGTACCCACGTGTGTGTGCGTGTGTGTATGTGTATGTGCATAGGCATACTCGCACTCTTCTGCAGGGGCTCAAGGCCCAGGGTGTGTTGGAGTCTTCTGAAGTGTTGGTGACACCCTGTCCAATGCAGGTCCTGCTGAATACGGTTGTCACTAATCATGAGCACGTCCTGGCCAGCTACCTTAGGCAGAAATATCTGGAAAATGTGTGGTATAGCGGTGCACACTTCAAGAGCAAAGATATAAACTATGATTCTGACAGTTATTGCAGCTGAAACACACAATGCATGAGTTAATCGATTTTTTTTGAAAGATTTTATTTATTTATTTGACAGAAAGCCAAAAAGCACAAGTGGAGGGAATGGCAGAGGGAGAGGAAGAGGGAGAAACAGGCTCCCCGCTTAGCAGGGAGCCTAATGCAGGGCTTGATCCCAAGTCCCTGGGATCATGTCCTGAGCTAAAGGCAGATGCTTAACTGACTGAGCCACCCAGGTGCCCCTGAATGAGTTCATCTTTTTTTGAGAACTAAACTTGGGGAATTTTACTCTCATCTTTTTTTTTTTTTTTAATTGAAGCATAGTTGAAATACAACGTTATATTAGTTTCTGGTGCATATCATAGTGATCAAGCAATTTTATACAGCATATGATGCTCACCACAATAAATGTATCTGTCACCATATAATATTATTATGATATTATTATTTTTTTAAATATTTTATTTATTTATTCATGGTAGACATAGAGAGAGAGAGGCAAAGATACAGGCAGAAGGAGAAGCAGGCTTCATGCCAGGAGCCTGATACAGGACTCGATCCTGGGACTGCAGGATCGCGCCCTAGGCCAAAGGCAGGCACCAAACTACTGAGCCACCCAGGGATCCCCTTATTATGATATTATTGACTTTACTCCCTACACTGTATTTTTCATCTCCATGATTTATTTATAACTGGAAGTCTATACCTCCTAATCCCCTTCACCTATTTCACCTATCCTCCCAACTCCCCTTCCCTATGGCAACCACCAATTTGTTCTCGGTATTTATGATTTCTGGGTTTTTTTTTTTTGTGTGTGTGTGTGTGTGTGTGTTTCTTTGTTTTGTTTTTGTGGTGTACACACACACGTGTGCACGCACGGGTGCACATGGACAAATGCTGGAATATTATTCAGCTTTTAAAAAGAATGAGATCTTGCCACTTGCAATATGGATGGACCTAAAAAGTATTATGCTGAGTGAAATAAGTCAGACAGTGAGACAAAGACAAATACCATACGATTACACTTACCTGTGAAATGTAGGCTCCCATCTTTTACTCACAGAGAAACATTTGTTAATTCTACATTTCAAGTAAATTTTTTGCCCTACTCAGGGTTCTGAAGTATCCAAAACAGAAATCTCATATCTCCTTTATCTCTTTTCTCTTCGTCCCCTGTTCTTTTACTTGTTCTCACCAAGAGATGCCTTAGATTATTTCTATTATTGGAAAGTTGATCATTTCTAGGAAAGGAGTTCTTCCTTAACCTAGCAGTTCAAGAATAGGTAAGAGTACCCTTCAGGTCCTGAAAAGATTTTTGAGTGGTACACAAGCATATATAGTTTGGGGGGGTACATTTCTAGATATTCAAATTCCACATATTTTTTTCCAGAACATTAATTTACCTAAGAATAACCCTCCCTTCAAAACAGTTCTTTTATCCATTTTATAGAAGAAATACACATCTCCCATCCATGCTAAATTTTAAGATGATCCATTGCCTCAAGGTATAAAATCTAATGCTAGTCACAGGGAAAATCAAAACATGAGATTTGAGACAGCTTCCTTTACAGATTAATCAATCTTGTCTTTCTTGTCTCATACATATTTCTATTAAAAATGAGGAGTGGCATTAAAAACAGGTTGTTTGGTCAGTGTTGGAACGTCTCACATTCCAACTGCCCATGTATAATAAGTTACTGACACTGATTATTTTAAATGTAACTGGAATGTTCTCCAAAACAATTAAATTTTTCCAGATAACATTGAATAAAGCCAAAGATGTAAAATTTTATGTGATTTCTTTCAGATTGAGTGCACTTTATTTAATAAGGTATTTAAAACCTATCTTATCAATGTATATACTTTTTATTCCAGTTATACTCAAATCTCATATTTCATTTTCTGAGAGTATACAATATTTTACCTTTCTATTCTCAAAAATAATCTTATGTAAGTGTATCACAAAAACTTTTACGTGTCAACTTACAAATATCCAAAAAGGAGCACATAAATTTCAAATTTATTTTATTAGCGACCTAACTACAAAAGCTGGAAGATAGCAGTTTTTATTTGGCATAAATTTATTTCTTGGAGGCTTAGACCCAAGGCTCCTGGGAGAGAGTCCCAAAGCTTCTTTGTTTTCCATCTAAATGACTGTGTTCTGTTGAGTCCAGACACACATCGATGGGGGCCTTGTTCTGTTCTGGGTTCATTCTTGGTGCATTTCTCTTAGAAGTAGAAATCAGCTTCTTGCTATTCCTTGGTGTAGTTATCTGGAAGGCAGAGTTTTGCAATGTCCTATTCTAAGCCATTTAAGTTTATTATAGGGAAGAAATTTTGTGTGGGAGCATTGTCATCCTCAGCCCCTTTTGTTTCTACTGACAATGAAGGGGGTGGGGAATGGGTGCAGGCCCACAGACAGCACAGGGGCTCACCCTGACGGTGGTTCTGAACTCCTCTAAATGCCCACACACGGAGGGAGAGAGGCAATTAACCACTGGAGCTGTCCCCTCAATTCTGCTAATATTCCTACATTCCAAGAGACAGAATTCATGATATCACCCAGTCAGTCTTTCAGAGAAGACTTTGACTCACTAAACCTTTATCACAAATGGGAAATATTCATTTGCACTAGCTTTCTGATCTAGATCAGGCAGGAGGAATGTCTAAATACTACTTTTATACCAAGACCCATTAAGTTAGGGTATGCATTAATGCAAAATTAATCATAAATAGACATGGGCTAGACTGAAGCTTAACTTTTTAGAAAATTGTGTAAGGGCAAATGCAACATATAGATTGCATTAGAATCCTTTTAAGAACATTTTCCCATATGGATTTTTACATGCATACAGTGGTAATAAGAAATGCTTTGTTTCTATTTGTTTTTTAAAGACCCTGGAGAACCTCCCCTTTGTAAGCACTCGGATTTTATCATGTGCATGGGAAGTAATTGTCTGATATGCGGCCTTGTGGTCCTAGCTCCTAATAAGAATAAAATAAAATGAATGAAATATTTTTAAATATTCTAAAATTAAGAATTTTTATAACTTCCTCCTACTTAAATATAAAATAAAATTGAAATATTAATGAGTGAGGACACATGCAGCCAATAATATTTAATAGCTTGCCTATTGCTTTTATGAGAGGCAGAATTATATAATGACTAAAAGTAAGGGCTTTGGAAATATTACTTCTTAGGAGCAAATTCTGGTCCTGCTTATCAGCTGAAAAATACATAAAAATAGCAATACATTTTAGAAAAACATTGATATAAACCCCAGAATATACTCACTTTTTCTTTATACACAGATGATTTTTTTTTTCTCTTTGAGCACACAAACATCTCTCATGTGGCTGATTTTGTGCTGTTCTAGTAATGGCCACATCTTACCTGGAAACATTCTTCTCCTTCCCCCAGGTCCTATTTCAGGGTGGGTTTTTCTCCTACTGATCCCATAATCCTTTCAGACATTCATCTTGATTTCCACAATTTCATCAGAGACACAGGTAGACATCTGAGCCTCAAAAGTTAAAAACATCTTTATTATTTTCTTAGAAGACTTTTCAACAAACCAATGTTAATAAATTGAGGAAAAAGAATAGCTGAAGGGTAAGAGAGTAGAAAAAGTAGTTTCTAGGCTCACAACCATAATCCTAGTTTATATACAGAGAAGGAACTAGTCAAATAGTCTGAAGAAAGAACAGAGGTTGTTTCTATATTACGGGATTATTAGAGATCAGGCAATTTATATTTTCCAAGATTTCTAAAATAGTCACACATTTTTCTCTGTAACTTACTTTTTCTTAACAAGGTCTTAAATAATGACTATTTCTATTCTACCCTCTAACTTTTGGCTGCTTCCTGGGTCCTTCTTCTTCCTTTTATTCCTCTTGGTCATTTCTGATAAGAAATGGGCAGGTCAGAACTATATCTGAGATAATTATACATATATCTATCTTAGAAGAACATCCCAAGGCTACACATTTAGAGTCTGAAAAAACTTCATTTTGCTGAAAAAAAAAATTTTCCCCAAATGACTGCTAAAATTTTAGTCTTTTCTGAGACCACAATAGTGGAATTGCAATAGAAAAAAAAAAGTTTATATTTAACTGGTCTTGAACTAAGCTATATGTTGAGAAGAAAGAGTTAATAAGAACAAAACCCCAAAGATAATATTATAAAGGCTTTCCACAGTTATCAGACAAATGAAGAACAAGAGAAAAAGAGGACAAGCATGGAGGAAAAATGTTCCCTTTCCCAA
Organism: Vulpes lagopus; assembly: GCF_018345385.1. Classification (NCBI taxonomy): domain Eukaryota; kingdom Metazoa; phylum Chordata; class Mammalia; order Carnivora; family Canidae; genus Vulpes; species Vulpes lagopus. Next base: position 27,220,992 of record NC_054847.1, on the reverse strand, counting down.
AAGCTCTTTTTGAAAATTACTTAGAGACTTAGAGACTCTGTTGACTTTAATTAAGTGCTTATTAGATTGACAAACTTTTTAAAAAAGTGATCCTGCTTGCCATGTGGGTTTTCATATGCTCTCCTGGCTTTCCCTCTAAATTACTTTAGAACCCTTTCAGAATAACTTGTTTATGCAAGGGAAATTACTCATAACCCTTTAAAGAATTCAGATAGATTTTTACGTCCTGTGGTTACTGCTTTATTATTTTTACACAGTTTTATAATTTTCACTGAAATCTCTTAACTCCTCCCTGCAAAGTCAAAGTCTTCCTAAATAGGACTTAATTCCTCTGGTACCAGTAGGGAAATAACTTATAATCTTTGCAATCTCCAGAGTCAGATGTCAACTCAGACATAATTGAATAGGTAAAGTCCTGGAGGCTGGGGCTATACCCAAATAAACAGCTGAACAATTCTTCCAACCATTCATTTCAAAAGGAGCAAAATAAGTTCAATTGCTCATTTGTTATTGTGTAGACACATTAGTACTAGCTTCTGATTGAATATATTACTTTTGAAATAATTTCTATAGATTTGTCTTAGTTTCAGTTTGCCAAGGTGCTATGAAACCTAACATTGGAAGGAGCATCTCTAGGATATAATTCCTGGTTAGCTATAAAAATAACTACTTGTAGACAATATTACTTTAAAATACTAACATTTATTAATATAATAGTGATTGCCTGTTTCCTTGTTCTTCTTTTCTTGTTTTATACTTCTTTTCCCTCATTATACTATTAAAGTATGGCATAGTCCTGAATGTTAAAAGAGTATTACTTAAAAGCATAGGATTTAGAAACCAGTAAGTGTATTGACAACTACCTATTTAATACCCATTGCTTTTATTTTTTATATATTTTTTAAGATTTTATTTATTTATTTATGAGAGACACAGAGAGAGAGAGAGAAAGGCAGAGACACAGGCAGAGGGAGAAGCAGGCTCCATGCAGGGAGCTCAATGTGGGACTCAACCCCAGGACTCTAGGATCACGCCCTGGGCGGAAGGCAGGCGCTAAACCACTGAGGCACTCAGGGATCCCACCAACTGATTTTAGATCTTTTGACTATTATCAACATTAATGTATTACTGAAGTGTTTCAACAGATTGAAAATTATGCCTGATTTCATATTGCTTGTTGTAGTTATCACTAGTGACATAATGGCTTTGCCTGGATTATAATTGTTATAATTGTTTTTATTATTGATAACTTATTAAATTCAAAACTATGGGACTCATAGTAAAGATAGGAAATATTACATTGAAATAAAAAATGAGAATAAATATTGAATAATTCTTAAAACATGCCTAAAATGTTCTATGCTGTATCCTACTTATATTAATTAATCTGTATGAAATTCCTCTAGCATATGTGAAACTATGTTTAGCACTTCCACAAAACAATGCTAATAAAGCTAGAATTGGATACCATTTCACATCAGCTAGAATGGCTCAGATATAAAACACTGACAACAAAGGTTGGCAAGGATGTGGAACAAATAAAGTTTTCATATATTATTGATAGGAGGGTAATAAAACAATACAACCACATAGGAAAAGCATATGACATTTCTCATAGGTATGTATGAACCAGCAATTCCGCTCCTAGGTATTTACTAAAAGAAATGAAAATGTATATCCTCAAATAGATTTGTACAAGAATGGTTTATAGTAGCTTTACTCATCATAGCTCTAAACTGGAAACAACAAAAATTTCTACAAGGGAATAGATAAACAAATTGGGGTCAATTCATATAATTAGACACTATCCAGCAGTAAAGAATTATTAATGCCCAAGATGAATAACATGGTTGGATTTCAAAGATATTATGTCAAATGAAAAGAGACAAAGAAAAGATTACATTCTATATGACTCCATTCATATGAAGTTCAAGAGTAAGCATAGCTAATTTATGGTGCTAGAAATCAGAATCATTGTTGCTTAGCAATTTGAGAATGAACTAGAAGGCGCATGAGGAAACACTCTGGGATGTTGGAAATGTTCTTCCTCTTGATTGGGGTGGGAGCTACATGGGCGTATGCATTTATCCACTAACCCATTGAATTGTAATGCTAGGTGCATTAACTGATTTTATTAACTCATCAAACTGCATACTTATGATCTGTAAAATTATTCAAATTACATTTTAATCTTGATGTTTAAGAATATTAAAAAGAAAATAATTATCATATCCACTTTGGACTTTTGCTTATTAGAAATAAAGACTCTCAATATCCACTGTGGATATATTCTTATTTTTTATTTTTTATTAATAAATTTAAAATGTTTAAAATAGGTAATTTTCAAGAAGAAATAGATAAGAATTCTAAACATAAGATCATGGGAGCTTTTTTGTTTTAAGTGATGCTATAACACAGAGTGAAATTCTGGTCTGTATTTTACTCTGTTTCTCAGTCCTAACACCAAACAAGACACAATATGTCATTTTAATACAGTTTTCAGCAATCATGCATCTTGTTATATGATTAACTTAAAATTAATTTAATTGTGTGTGGCATGCAATTATTTGCTGAGTGATTTAAAATGTAAATACAATTGTATTTACAATTGTAAATACAATTAAAACTGGTTTTTGTTATATTTAAAATATTTCTAAAAAAATTAAAAAAAATATTTCCTGTATCATAATCTAAAAAATACATAAATGCAAATTTAGCTCTTCTATCCTATCCTGAATTGAACATGTGATTTAAAGACTTTAACTGTTTGGATATGTGATGTTATGATATTTAAAACTTAGATAATTGATTTAGTAGATGAAAATTTTTTTTAATTTTATTCATTATCTCTGCTCAATCCAATGCCTTGGATTTCCATTCCCTCAAAGGAACCTTGTTAATATACTGAACAATGCTTGTATAATATTCTGTAGCTATGGCTAGAAAACTCAGCATCAGTTGCCTAACTTTTCAGACTACCAATTTCTCATCGAGGATACTGATATTCATTGTCCTGAACTCATGTCTGTGAGGCACAACTTCCAGCACAGGTCAGATTAGATGTTCATGGTGAAAAATGGTTTTATGTGTTGCCCCTCCCCAATAACATTTTAATCTTGACAGAGGCTATCATTGCCTTGGCCCCAGGCATGAGCATTTTGGAAATATTTCTGGAGGGATTTTCCTTGGTTGGGGATTCTCAAAACATGACACATAGATTGCAATCTGCTATCTACTTCACCATGCAAGTGATACCATCTAAAGATTACTTTAGCCAAACATGTCAGTCATCAGATTGTTTCTGTGATTCTCCAATGTCCCTGGTAGTGGGCACCACCAAGATAATCTCTCCAAAGACCAGTGATGACCCACCCATATTCCTGCTTGCTTGGTTTATCATTGCCAGTTCAATTAAGGGCATCTCAGCTTCCAATTGATTAGTTCCTTAATGCTGAAGGCCTAAATTTCAGCTAAGCCTGCACTTGTGCATAATTAGATAGTCTCATGCAAAACTGTAAGTACATTAGCAACTACAAAAAATAAAATATTTACCCCAAATATGAAATTATCAAATACTGCGCTTTTCTACAGTGAACTCAAATTAGTTGAAGGCGGTTCATATTTAGTTTTTGCTTACATTTTGCTACCAAATAGTTGATTCAGCTTTGTGTTTATCTGAACCAGAAACGAATTATTACTGGGTTACCACTCTTTACAGTCGAATGCCTCAAGTCAGCCAGTAGAATGGCCCAAATAGCCAGATCAACCATTTTGTGGCCTATTATGTTCAACAGATAGCCGCAGTCTGAAGAAAATGCCAAGTTTGTGTTTCCTTGCTTTAGGTACAAACTGACAAAAAGTTTAGATGAGATTTCCATCCTGACAGCTACCACTGTAGGGAATGGGGTAGAAGGTGGGTAATAGCTTATACTAACATGCCTGGTAGACAAAAAAGGGCCAGTTTTCCATAATTCGCTCAAACTCCAAACAGCAACTTAATTTTCTTTCAGTTTTCAGTTTGAGATGCACGGCAGGGATCTCCTCCCCAAGCAAAAGGCAATATGAGGTGAGAAGAAGAGCATGCTGCCAGCACAGGTATAGGCCTGCATAATGGAGCTGTGGCACTCAGAAAGAGGCTTTTCATTTTAACAACTGTGATAGTGAGGAAGGAAGCATAATGAAGATGGTATAATTGAAGTGGGAGAAGGAGACATTAAACATGTATCACAAAGAAGACTTTGGGGCTTATCTAATTTGGACGTCCTTGCTTGATCAAGCATTAAGATTGGTTGAGAGGTCAAGGAACTCTGAGGGGTTAGCACCTTGCAAACCCCTGGCTGGATCCTGCAGTTTGTTAGCCCCCACCCCCTTTTTTTTTTCTTTTTTCTTTTTTCTTTTTTTTTTTTTAATTATGAGAAGCCAGATTGTTCTGTTCTGTACTGTTCTGTGTTTTCTCATTTTCATACGCATGTTGACTCTGGAATACAGACACCTGTGGCAAGGATTTAAGTTATCCATGGTCTGATGATGCCTGAACATATCTCTTCTGATGCATGTGTCTCTTTGCCACCAAAAGATCCCATATCCTGCATGGAGAAAGATGAGAATAAAAACATTTGAAAATATAAAACAGAACACAAGGATATTGAAGATGTGAGAAAGGGTGAAAGAAGAAAGAAAATATACTGAGGTCTAAAGAAAGCAAGACAGGCAGATGGTCCCAAAAGAGATTAAATTCAAAATGATTAGAGAATTTACATTACCAGATTTACAAATGATACTTGAAGTTAAAATCATGGACGGTTATATTTAATTGCGAGGTCAAATGATTTTTCCTTCAGACAAGTCATGTGATCATGAATACTCATATCAAAATTTTAATTATAAAACAAAATTAGATTTTAAAGATATCTGTTAAATTATTTTTTTTAAGATTTTATTTATTTATTCATGAAAGAGGCAGAGACACAAGGAGAGAGAAGCAGGCCCCATGCAAGGAGCCTGACGCAGGGCTTGATCCCGGGCCCCCAGGATCACGCCCTGGGCCGAAGGCAGGTGCTAAACCTCTGAGCCACCCAGGCTGCCCTCTGTTAAATTCTTAATAAAGAGAAATGCACATAAAAATATGTCTGATATTTTCCTATTGCAGAATTTAGCTTTTTTTTTTTTTTTTTTAAGATTCCTAACCAATAGGTTTTCTGAACCTGCCAAGCCTTCAACAAATCTTAGGAAAAACAACCAACACAATCGAATGCACTATGGACTTTATCCATGTTAGAAAACTCCTGAGGCATGTTTAATAGGAATAAACAAAAAAATCTCTAAAGGAAAATCATATTTGTGTTCTTACCTACAGGAAGCTCATGAAGAACCCACTGAGGATGAGAAAGTCACTGCTTATTTTAGTTAGACTCTTACGTCTTTGACTCTATTGATCAATATCACCCTTGAACAGGTTACTGTGGGATTGAGGCTTTGCTTGATTCAATAAACCCCAAGTTTCCCAACCCCTCCCATTTTTTTAAAGAAAGGTGAGCAAAATACTTTTAAAAGAAGACTCTATCTTTTTTTAATGCCTTTAGAGATTCTTCAACCATCACTTTAAGGGTATGTGGGTGCTTTTGAAATGCATCTTATTCTGGTCTAGCCATAGGCTAGAAAGAATTCAAAATCATTTGTTTATCCCTAAAAATCAATATAGAAAAAAATATGGCACTCATATAGGTAACAAGCAAACAAATACCATTTCATGCTGCAACACGTATTTGGAAACTGATATTTTACGTAAAAAAACAGAGCACATGTATACCTGAAACCCTGCCCATCTGCAAATTTGCTCCTATCCCTCTCAGCATGCATTCATCTATTCGTTAATTCATTCATCTTTCAAGCATCTATTGTACCAGGTCCTGTGCTAAGTACCAGAGATATGTGCTTTCATGGGATCAGGCCCTAACATTTTTGTTACTTTATAATTCAACAGGTCTCCTGAGACATACTACCTGAGGATTGAGGATGAGATGATTTTACTTAAAACTCAAAGTCATGAACATGTAATTTTTATTTTAAATTATAGAATTAATTAATCAAACTGTTAATTATGATGTTAAACATATTTTTATTGTATTCTAGTCCTGGGAATTTGGTGAGTCATGTAGGTAATATAGAATAATAGGAATATTTAGTCAGAATATCTTCTAAATTAGTATGGACTAAAAGTGACTAACGTAATTTTTTTTCCATCCGTCGAGAATTTCCTACGTATCAAACAATATAGTGTATCTTATATGCCTTTCCACAACATTTCCCATTAGCATCTTTAGGCCAATGGAGGGACCATGCTTACTAGTCTGAACATTCATAATGTTATCATTTGTTATAGCTTGTTTATTACGTAGACCTCATTAATTCACTGTGAAGAGCACCTGTCCGTAACATAAGGCTGTTCTCAGTCATCCAAGTTGATGGAAATGACACGCAGCAAAGCAGACATTGCACTTACCATGTAACCTTTCTTTGAGTTCATAAATAATGGTCGGAATTGACTCATACATCTGGAAGCCCTGATCAGAATCCTCCCTTCCGACACCTCCCATCCATGCAAATTGTCCCAATGGACATCTTACAGGTGTGGCTTAGGGTTTAAACTCTCAAGAATTTCTAATTAGTTGGGATGTTTCATGCATTTTTATTGCAAACAAATTTTGTACCGTAGCTGACTCCAAAGACAGGCATAATTAGGTCAGTTAGCTTTCTGTAAATAAATTGCATGGTCTTATACTGTCTCTTCCTTTTTAAAATATTTTATTTGTTTATTCATGAAAGACACACAGAGAGAGGCAGAGACACAGGCAGAGGGAGAAGCAGGCTCCCTGCAGGGACCCCGATGCGGGACTCGATCCCAGGACCCTGGGATCAGACCTGAGCCAAAGGCAGAGGCTCAAACACTGAACCACCAGGTGCACCAGGCCTTATACTGTTAATGAGAAAAATAGAAGATGATCTAATACATAAGTGACAGGCCTTTTTTCTGGATCCACTATGAACTATTGCAATGATTCTGTCCCTAAGTCTTCGAATAATTTCCCAGAAGCTAACTAGAGAATGCTCTTCAGTTTTCTTCTCAGAGTACTTCTCATTTCTTCTTTTTTGCTCTTTTTGCTGTTGGTTGTTGCTTTGTCTATTTCATTACTAAGATCATAATCTCTCCAAGTGACCTTTGATTTTTTTCGGCCCTCCTTCCTGCCCTCTGGCCATGTGGCCAAATTTTTATTCATGAGATATTCTGTTGCTCTCGTGCCCCACCCCTGCCCACCTCCAATCCCATGACATTAGCCTGTTTCAGCCTCCCATTACGTCTACCTGAAATATGGCACTAGCTTCTTGTGGGCTATTCCTAGTCTATCTTTTCCCATATTCAAAGCACTGTACTCACTGCCATTTGGTCAGTATTCCAGAAGCCTACTGGTATATATTTAACTTCCCTGCAAGTTTAAGCCTTATTTAGGCCATGAAGACCCTTAATGCTTAATCTGCTTCTGCCTTTCTAATCTAAAATTTTATACAAACTATTAATTTATTCATTCAACGGTTACTGAACGTATGTCATGCAAAGAGCCAATTAAGGCATGGTGGCTCCAGCAACAGACACCTTCATGGGCATCTTACTCCGGTGGAGACTGTTGGGGCTGTGGTGCTGTGGTGCTCTGCCAAGATAGCCTGGTCCTCGCAGACACACTCCGACTGCCAGCTTAGAAAACTGACTCTTCCTACTTGTGCCCCGGCTGGCAATTGTGCTCGATGGCAGGGAGCTCTCTTGAGCAAGGTCCCACTTGCTTTTAGGAAGATGCTTGCAGCCAGTGGGCAACAGATGTGGAAATGCAAAGGCCTGGCCCCCTAGCCTCAATTGGAGACAATTCCAAAGGGCCTGCCAAGCTTCAGAATTCCTCGTGGAGTGGACTGAGGCTACAGTTTTAACCACACTAAAATACAGCATTTCCCTCTGTTCAATCCTTCCTTCCTCACTTCTGTATAGGTGTCTTTCCAAAGAATGTTTGCTTTCTGAACACAATCTCTGTTTCGGAGTACATTTCTAGGGAATATTATTGAAGATATGAAGGGAAGCGGGCAATAAACCAAGAAATAGCATAGATTCTGTTACATAATGAGGTGGATTATATAACTAACTGCCAAATATTCCACTGCCATGCCCCTTCCTGTGGTTCATGAGAATTATATTTCATCCCCTCACTGATACCAGCTTCAACTGTATTTCTTGCATTGAACACTATGAAATGCATTTGAAAAAGAGATGCATCACTTCCAGGAGAAAGCTTTAAGAGTCAGCTATGGTTCACCAATTTTTTCGTTTTCTTCTGCCAAAACAACAAGCAGCATTCCATATAGATGTTCTCTATGATCTTGGGTCCCAGGGAGAAGACTGCAAACAGTGCAGCCACAAGTGAGCTATATGACTTGCAGCATGTTGTAAGAGACCAAATTTTGAGGGTCTCTAGTTGCCACAGCAGGGTCTAGGCTTGCCTGTTTGAAATGCTTAGTGGTAGGTACACTCAAGTAAAGTAAGGCAGGCAAGGAGAGTGATGGAGAATACAGTTAAGATGGGGGCCAGAGCAGATTTAATTAGGGTGGCCAGGGATGACCTTACTGATAAAGTGAGATTTGGAGTCCTCAACTAGATAAGAGGGCAAGCCATTGAGAATCCTGTGGGAGGTGTGTCCTATACAGAGAGAGCTGCAAAGTAACGGTCCTGGGGCCACTGCCTCATTGACATAAATAAAGAGGCTAATTCCAAGAGAAGAGGAGATTCACAAAAGGGGAACTGGAGCAATAACGGAATCCAAATCATGCAGAACCTTGCTGGTCATTAAAAATTTATCATTTTCTCTGAGTAAGAAGGGAAGCCTTTGGGGTTGTAAGCCAGTAGAGAGACTGAGAAAGAGCTGGAGTCTGCATATACTGTGAAGTTAGAATAGACATATTTACTGACAGGTTGGATATGGATTATATGAGAAAAAAATGCAAGTATGATTTCCCTCCCCCCCCCTTTTTTTTACCTGAACAAGGAGAAGGAAAGACACATTTCCTAAGAGATTGACATACACCCCAGTCTTGTCAAATTTCTTTGCTTGTTCTCCTCTAATTTCCTACATACTCTGTTTCTATCTTTATCCTTCACCAATCTCCATTATGTCTAAATTCCACCTACTTGTCCAAGTTTGACACAGATGCTGCTCTCTCTATGAGGTTGCTTATGAACACCTCCATTTAGAGTAAGCTACCTTTTTCTATCACCATAATCTTTCATTTATGACTCTTTATATTAACAACTTCCCCTCTTATTTTCTATTATTTTTATGAATTTTGAGGTTAAGTCAAATAGAGACGCAATTGTAATTTATAGTACTAGTTAAGGGTGATTTCGGAGGACTGCTCTGGTGAGATTATTATTATTATTATTATTATTATTAATTATTATTATTATTTGGTGAGATTTTTATTTCAGCTGTGTATTAAATTCAGCCTATCACATTCACAAGTGTGACCCCACACAGACATACATACACATAGATATACTCCTTCTCACAGTAGGTACTTTCCCCTGAAAATGTCTTGAATTCCAATAAGGAGACAGTTAAATCTAAGGTATGTCTGTAGCTTCTTTTCAATTTCCAATTCACTATTTAGATAAATCAGCCTTCATCATTTAAAGAGAGGTCTCAATCCATTCAGAATTTTATAACGAAACACCAGACTGGATGGCTTTAACGACAAACGTTTATTTCTCATAGTTCTGAAGGCTGGAAAGGCCAATGTCAAAGCACTAGTAGATTTTATATCTGGGGAGAGCCTGATTCACAGGCAGCTGGCCTTTCTCTGTATCCTCACATGGCAGAAGGGGCAAGAGAACTCTTGGAAATCTTCTTTATTAAGGCACTAACCTTATTTATGAGGGTTCCACCCTCATGACCTAATCATCTCCTTAAGGTCCCACCTCCAAATGTCATCCCATTGGGAATTAGGTTTCTGCAGGTGAATTCTGAGAAGACACAAACATTCAGTCTGTGGGAGGAGGAGTCAGAGAGGACGTGAGCCAAGAGGCCAAGTCTTTATTTTTCGGAAGGATGAATATCTGTCTTCCATGCACACAACACATTCTGTCCGTCTTACTCTGGTCTTGAATAAAATATACTTATGTTTCCATTGCATGTCCTTATAAGTCAGTTTAATACCTGAACACATAAGGTATCATAAATGTTTCTGAATGAGCGCATCTCTTGATGTCATCAAGAATATATGGAATAGGGCAGCCCAGGTGGCTCAGCAGTTTAGCACCTGCCTTCAGCCCAGGGCGTGATCCTGGAGACCAGGAATCGAGTCCCGCGTCGGGCTCCCTGCATGGAGCCTGCTTCTCCCTCTGCCTGTGTCTCTGCCTCTCTCTCTCCGTGTCTCTCATGAATAAATAAAAAATAATAATTAAGAAAAAAAGAATATATGGAATAAAGCAAAGATGATGATGATGGGACCATGAAATACCATGAAATCACATTTTTAAAACTTTAAATATAAACAAAATCAGCTCCTATTTTCACCATTACATATTTATATTGCAACATGAAACTTTAGATATCATTTGCCTACTTATGCACATGACCCTGTGCTAATTACAAGTTTCCTACTAAACATAACTCATCATACATATGTTATTAGTTTTTAAAGCCACAAGATGTTTATATAAGATTATTTTAAAATCACGCTTGCATTTCCAACCCTCTTTATCAAGTATTAGCCTTTCAACTAAAGAAATAAACTATGCCCCTGATATTTTTAGAAGTAAATTAAAGGGCTTGATTGGCCATACATCCTCTCGCTATATATCCATCACCACACCATCCTTGGAATTTAGCCAGTTCGTTTCATGAACATATATATGGAGAAGAGGGGGAGGCAGTAGAGAAATAGTAATATGAATAAGAAACAAAAGCAATAAACAAAAGACAGGCTCTCTGGATCAATTGAAATAAGGGAGAACTAGATAATTCATTGTGAAGTACCCATTGTTAGAACTAGGAACCTGGTGAAAAGTCTAAATACATAGACTCTATGCCTCATTTTAAAAGATCTCTCTTTTAAAATCCCTATGTTTAAATCATGCCTGCTATAAACTTTCAAGTTAATCAGCTTCAAGAAACCCAGAAATTTTATTAGTGCTTAAAACTTAATATCAAAAACTGACAAAAGTTAATGGTTCCTCATATAAGAACCACATAGCAAAAGCTTTCTACAATGCTAATATGTTAAAATCAGTTGTTAAAGTCGCCTTTGATTTCTTTTTTCTTTCTTTCTTTCTTTCTTTTTTTTTTTTTTTTTTTTGTTGTTGTTATTTACATGTACTGAATGGAAAGAGCACTTGGCCAGGACTCTAGAGCCTTTCCTTACACTGCCAGCACTGTGTGAATTTGAAGGTACTTGATATACTTGAGTCTCTGTCCCCAAATCAACAAGAAGAGGTTTGCATTAAGTAATCTACTTGGGTTCCTCAGTGGTCATTGAGTCAGAGTTCCTGATTTCATTTCCATAGATAGTCTAGTATATTGCAAGTTTTATTGTTAGATGTGTAATGCTTATCAATAGTTAATCACATATATTTGAACAAATTTTTGTGAAATTCCTTGAGATTTGGAAGAAAATGCCCTCTGCCAATTAAAAACTATGCTTAGTATGTACCATATCCAATGCTATTTTTCTAAAAATCTGGCTGCCATTAGTAATTCTGTCCTCACCTTAGGACAAGGTAGACATGACCAACTGAGGTTGCCTTCCTCTGATAATTATCTTTTCTTGAACTTGAATCCTTTTATTTTAACTTGCCTGATTCAGGAACAAGCATGATTCCCATTTGTTGTATCCAGTTATTGCTTCCCATTTGTTCCTTTTAGCTTGGAAGATTTAGAGTCCCTTTCTTTTCTAAAATGTGTGCCACTTAAAGTAAACTGAAGTCACCTCTGTTGTGTGTTTTCCTTTATATCTTCTCGTTCCATATGGCACAGCTACTCCTATCCTTAGTCCATGTCAATGTCCCCAAGTGCTATATTTCAAAAAGAATTTGTCATCATCCAACTTATTTTATGCCAGATTGTTTATTACAATTTGTCCAGATAAAACCATTTCATGTAATGCATATAGTACAAAATTTTATGCCATCTTCTTTTTTCATAAAATAGAATACTTCACACAGCCATAAATAAGGAATGAGGATGTAGCTTAAGTTTTAAAGGGAAATTATTTTTTAAATCAAAGAAACAAAGTTCTTGCCATTAGATTTTTTTAAAAGTCAACAGATTTGTATAAAATGTATCTAATCTTACATTTCAAATTGTAGCCACATTGGAATCTGAACATCTTTGGAATCTGCAATGACTCATGCAGGGCACTTGTGCATGATTCAGTCTTGACATGGTGCCAAAGCAACTGGTCACATCAATCAAAAACATTAGTTGAACAATTCTTCCAAGCCATGTAGACAATGGTCCAGTTGGTTGCATTTTTCATTCTTTTACTAATGTCTACATGATGGCAACTTGACTGTGCTTCTGGTGAGTGTGATGCTGTGTGTGTGATATATACTACCAGAGGCTCAATTCTTTGATAAAACCTTTCCACGGAATCTCTGAAGACTCCCAGGTATTCAAACTTCATGCCCCTTGGAACTCTAAGATTTTTGTATATTCCTCTAGAAAGCTATGGTTCAACAAATCATGAGATCATATAGCACAAAGAGGCCCTAGAGAGAGCCTTTGGTCCAGCAGTTGATTGTGTATATTTATTTCTTGTAGTCACTTGTGTTTATATCCATGTATTTATGTTGGTGCTGTGTTCCCATTATATCAGAAAGTCTTAAAGGACTTGCCCTGTTTCGTTCATTCTTTCTTTTCTTCTTTCCTTTTTTTTTTTTTCCTGAACTCCCCACAGTCCAATAGAGTACTCTAAAATAGTGTTGGACTACTTTCTTAGAGCAGTCTGTGAAGAATTCCTATCATGCCAGATAAGTAAGCAGAATTTACAAGGGTAGCAGAATTTACAAGGGTAGCAAAACCCTGGTCCTCTCTTCTCCAATAAATATATATCCAAAGCATAGGTCACTTCACAAGTCGCTAGGTGTTTTTAAATGTCTCAAGATGTTCTAATTTGGCTTTCAACACAAGTTTCACAATTATTAGTGGCCAATTCCTATAGCCATAAAAATGTACATATTCAAATAGTAATAGTGAGAAGGCTGGCCGGGAGCTCATAGTTTGACTACTTTAGGGCAACAATTAAGTGAGGACAGGAACCAGGTCTGTCTTGCTGAATAGGGGAAATTGGGAAACACTTGCTAAGTGTTCAGGTGATATTGGTTAAACAATTTAACAAACATAAAAGAAGAAAACGAAGATACATTTACTACTATTTCTTCTAAAATTAATTACTCCTTTGTTTAAAAAATAAAAATATTGGCTCACTTTAAGAAAGAAAAACTACTGATTTTTTTTTTACTATATGTATTTTATAGTTGACCTACAAGATTTCTTTAAATTCCTATTTTATTTCAAAATTATCTTAAATAAGTATCATTGCTCCTAAGAAATGATTTTATTTATTATACAGTCACACACTGAGTAACTAATTATCCTTTCCCTTATTGAGTGTTGTTTACTTTTTATGGATTCAGAAAATCAATAATAATAGAGTTGCTCTAATTTTATAATGATATATACAGTATTGTATATGTGCTTTAAAAATATACATTTTAACTTGAGATACTTAGAGTTTACTAAAGTGTCAAAACTCCACCAGAAAAAGTACAAAGAAATAATACTATTCAAAGCTGTTCAAGATACCAACTAAATTGCATGTCTAACTTAAAACCAACATGTTCTCTTTTATTATAGTATACTCCTTCTGATTAAATCTAACTAATGTTCAAACCAGCATTTCAGATAAAGGAATACCCTGATAGACAATAAAGATAATGTATCTCTTAATATTGGTCAATAACATTTTTTTCCCCTCTGGTCAATGCCTCCTTAAGGATAAAGAAAAATTTAACTCGTTAAAAAAGGATCTTTTACGATTGCCCACAAACTGCCAGCTTGTTGAACTCACCTTTACTGGACAGATGGCAGGTGACAAACTGATCTCAGCCAATATAATCTGTCAAAACAATCTGCCATGAGCAGGTGTCAGATAATTATCTAAATGAACAGATATGTAAAGTAATAAACAAACTGGAAATAGGTAACTGAACAGGGAACTTAGGCACTTACATTTCCAACCTAACCTTCAGTCATACAGACGATGCAAAAATTAACTGGTGTTATAAGGCAAAGTATTACTATGAACAGCAGCTTCTATTTTCTTTACCTAATTTTTGCTTTGTGAAAACAAATTTTAAGATTTCTATTTACACAGAACTCTACTTAATCATTGTGTTATGTCAAAGAAACAGAATTTTTTTTGTCTGTCAAGTATTTTTAATGCTACACCTAAAGTCAAAGCAATAACCTGTACTCCAAGTACAAGCATATATATCTATGTATAATGTAAATGTTAAATACATACAACATATAATCAAATAGTCAAAACATTTACAACCAAATACACAAAAATATTTAATTTCTTATTAGGTGGCTAGTTCTACATATTATGAGTGATATCCATATATATTGAATGGTGGATATTTTTGTAAAAATGGAAATCACCTTGTTTAGTTACAAGCTAACAATTGATCGATACGTATTTGGGAAATTATGATTTGCCTACCTCCTTTGACATTAACCTTGCAATTCTTAACTGAGAAAAATTCTTTGCTGACCTGGTCAGTCGTTTTGATTTGGGTTTAGCTCACCTCAGTAACTTATCTTGCCATTAGCAAGTTTGATGAGTAGCAGGAGCTGGGAGTGGGGGCGGTTAGATGAAACTTCATGGAGAGAAGCTGCCATTTACAAATTCTCTCTATTTAGAACAGGATTTTTTTTTTTTTTTTTGCCTCTGAAAAAAGGCTCACTTGTGGCGTCTTGCTTCAGCAAATATAAACAATATTAGGCAGCCATTCTCAGACAGGAAAGATGTTTTTATAAAAGAGCCTGTGACTGCATCCTAATCTCTCTCCCAGGGCTGGTCCCTCATTTGCACAGAAGCAATGACTCTTGGAATAAAGTGTTCTATGGAACTCTGACCTCATCCTCTTGATTATTTGCATTGGTTCTGAATTCTGAATGTGCACTGTCAAGAGGCAGTTGTTCTCAAACCTTTAGACTCAGGATCCATTTACCCTTTTAAGTTTATCAATGTCCCTTGAAGAGCTTTTGATTATATAAATTATATCTCTCAACATTTATCATATTAGTTGTAAAAAGAGACATTTAAAAATATTAACTTACTAATCAATTTAAAATAAAATGTTATAACTGTAATATAAATTGCATATTTTATTAAAACATTTTTCAAAATAAAGAAAATTGATATGAGTGACATTTTGCTAAAGATATTTATCAAATGTCTTTAATATCTGACAGAAAAGTAGATAAGTTCTCATCTTGGATCTGCATGCCATCCGAAATGTGCTATTTTAGTTGAAGTATATGAAGAAAACTCAACTCCTCACAGCTAGGTATTTGGAAAACAAAGTGGAATTTCAAAGTTTATAAATATAATTTGGATATATTTTGAGATATCAAAAATCAACAGGTAGTTTCTTTTTTATTTTTTTTTCAGGTAGTAGTTTCTTAAAAATGAGTTGCAATGGGAGCTCTAAAGCAATATCAATGACTTATTGTAATGAACTTATCTCTCTTACATTAATACTGATTGATTCATAGCCCATTTTGAGCAAAAAATCTTAGCCATGATTTTGTAACATCGTGCATCAATCATCTGGAAAATATCGGTTCACTCACTGAGTCATGTAGGTCTCCAAAATGCACAGGAGAAAATTATGCAGTACTTTTGTGAGAGAATGAAAGTTTAAAAGTCAAGTAATGCTTAGTATCATTACAAAAACAGTTTTTGCCTCATGGACAACTCACAAAGGATCTCAGGGCCCCCAGAACCTCCACCATATTTCCAGAATCATGTCATGAAGGAAAGGAGAAATACGACCTAGAGATCGACCCTCAACATCAGAGACCAGATAACTGGCAATCATAATACCTGCATAATAAAATCCAGTGAAGAGAGCAGGTGTACAAAACACCTGAGAAGAAGACAGCTGGTTCTCAATTGCCTTGTAGGAATGGGGATCCAGTGCTGTTGAGCTTATGATCTAAATCTGATGGGGGATTCCACATGGCTCATTATGTGTGAGCCCATACGTTAGACAACACTTAAAAGTCAGATTTCTCATCAGAGTTCAGGAATGTGCAGGAATCATGAGGTTGTGGAATCAACCGCCTAAGTCTGGAAAAGCATCACTACAGTGGACAAGGGTACTGCAACTTATGTTGGACCAATTCCCGCTGAGGATGGATATGTGGCATCACAATAGGCATAGCAGAAAACTGGGCCTGTGAGTGGGAGGTCAGTTTCCCCAGTAGTTGTTCCCCTGGACATTTGAATATAAGGCAGATTTCTTCAGACTGAGTAAGCTCGGGGGGATTCATAGACTATCCGACAGGAGAGGCACGAAAATATAATGGTGCCCTGCCAGTTAGGTAGATGGGAACCTATGAAACTCATTTTGGTATTAAAAAGAGATGAGTCTGTAATTATTCCTCAAGCTTCTGAAGCAGGTTATATTAGTACAATACATTTATATCTATATTGTTTTTATATTTACGTATAGGTAGTATAAATATATTGCACTTAATGCAATAATAGATATAATTATTTATTTAAAATTATGTACTTAATAATTTAGATTTTTATTCAAAGTGTATTTAATAATTATTTATACAATAATTATTTTAAAATGTATATAGTTATAGCATATGTTATATATGGTATGTTTATATATTTATGTGGAATTTATTATATATTTTAGACTATTATTAAAATAATAAGCAGGTAGCTATTCTATGTAGATATATTTATATATACTATAAATACATATATATGTATTTATATATTTATATATATAAATACATATATATGTATATATTACTATAAATACATATTTATATGTATTTATACATATAATATATATGCATTATATTTACTTTATATATATTTAAAACTTTAATTTAATATTTTAAATATATTTATTTTATGTATTGTATAAATATGTATTTATATATAAATACATATATATACCTATATATATACACATACATATATATTCCCTGAAAACAGCAGAAAGGAACATTATATATGATTTTACTGATTCAGTAGCTAGTCTCTAAAAACGATCCCAAATAGTTCTATGTGTGTATGCCACCCCTTCATCAAGAGGTGTCCCCTCTCACTGAAGCGAAGCAAAGTTAAGGCAGGGGTGGCTGCAGAAATGACACTGCAAGACTGCTGAGACCAGGTCTCAAGCCTGCTGCTTGTACCTTGACCTCCTGGAATGTTCACTCTGGAGTGAGCCAGCTGCTGAGTGGAGTCTGGATGCCCTGAGATCAGCGTGCTCTGAGGAAGCCAATCTAGCCCTATGGAGAGGTCTCAGGGAGGGAGAAGGGTGCCTAACTCGTTTAGAGCTCTTCTGGCCCTCCAGACCCAGGTACCAGATGTGTGAGTGGGAAAATAATGTAGGCTATTGCAACCCCCGTCAGTGCCATGTAGACAACCACCAAAGAACTGAGCAAACAGCCAGAACAGAGAGGTCATATATGTGGTTGCAGTCAAGTTATCACAACCATCTCTGCTGTTCAAATCGCCCACTGAAGTCGTGGGCATCATGGAGCAGAGACATTCTATTCTGTCTGCATCTGCCTGAATTCCTGACCCACAGAATCATGAGCATAATAAAAACGGTCATTTTACAGACCTGGATTATTGAGGGGTTGGACACACACTGACAGATAACTAAAACAAGGGCACCCGGGTGGCTCAGTGGTTGAGTGTTTGCCTTTGGCTCAGGGCATGATCCCGGGGTCCGGAGATCGAGTCCCACCTGGGCTTCCGTCAGGGAGCCTGCTTCTCCCTCTATGTCTCTGCCTCTCTCTGTGTCTCTCATGAATAAATCATATCTTAAAAAAAAAGAGAGAGAGAACTAAAACAACTATGTTACAATTACTACTTATCATACACTTTACATAAGCCATGACATTTGATTCATCAGAACTATTATAATGTAAATATGATTATCCCTACTTTAGTTTGTGGAAGCAGAATCAGGAGTTACCTCCTTTTTAGGGACAAATTATAATTTACTCAAAGTCACAGAGCTAGAAAGTAGCTATTGGGCCCAGGTTTCTTTCAGGATTAAGGTCCTAGGTTTTACACATAACTCCCTCTCTGCTCAATTTCAAACCCTCCTCATGTTTAGTATAAAACATAGATAGTATTCCACGTGTGACAAAATGGGAGGAAAGAATTATTTCATAATTATACATTTTCCTCCCATAAAACTTATACCCATCTTAAAATTGAAAATGTCTTTGACATCGTAAAAGTATAAGCCAGTCATTAGGTAATAAGGTGCAATGTGATTTTCATTATACATATATATATACACATACAGAAGTATATACAT
Organism: Vulpes lagopus; assembly: GCF_018345385.1. Lineage (NCBI taxonomy): Eukaryota > Metazoa > Chordata > Mammalia > Carnivora > Canidae > Vulpes > Vulpes lagopus. The sequence continues at coordinate 27,202,304 of NC_054847.1, read as the reverse complement.
ATATCTAAATATATGTGTGTATATAAATATATAAATATTTTATGTATAAGTTCAAAAGTGTGGAGAAGAGTTCAATAGTTATTTTTGGTATTGACTTAACTAGCATCACTTGCAAGTTATGGGTAGATAAATGGATCATTCAGAAAAATTGTAATGTGCCTATATGTTCTAATAACGAACTTGCCTTTTTTTTTTTTTTTTTCCCCTAACCTTAGTTTCTCTCCTTCGGGAATACTTACAGGAGTGCTCTAGTAAAACAAGTAATTTCTTTCAAAAAGGAAAAAAATTAAAATAAAAAAAGATGTCTTGCCTTTCCAACACTGATAACTATGCTTTTCATTATACACCATAGAATGGCCTAGAAAATAGTCCTTTGTCTATGTATCTTGTGGAAGAAAATTGCTACATTCATTTGGAACTGCTATTTAAATAATATTGATGTTGCTTAATTTACTCCTTTTGACTGGGAGAGCTATTTGCTCACCAAAATACCTTGTCCTTTTCTTCATAGTAATGGAAACATGGCCCCTTAGCTTCCCAGGGGTTTTTCATTGAGTTTTTTTCCATTATATTTTCCCACCTCCTTTGCAGCTATGTGCAACTATAAGATTAAGTTCTAACAACATGAACAGAAGTAACTTGTGCCTTTTCCATGGCGGGGACTATAGACAGTGGCTAGGTGACCTCTACATTCTCTTTCTCTTTCTCATGAACACACTCATGCCAACCTGAGCCAAGCAGATCAGGAACAAAAGTGAGAGGTAGGTGAACATTAAGATGCAAAAAGCCTGGACTTGAAAAGCAGTGTGGAACAGAGCTCTGCCACAAAACTGAACTCTGCAGGTAGATGCTATTGCATAAAGGGAAACAAACTTCAATCTACCATTGCAATTTTGAGCTCCTTTCTAACACTGGTGACATCATCCCCCTAAATTAATACATTCCCACCAGTCTTTCTAAGTGAGCTACGTCAAATTTCCTTGGGAAACATCTTCACATATTACTATATATACATCAGTAAGGGAATCCCCTTTGTGCAAGAGCTTGTTTATCATATAACAAAGTTGGCGCAGATTGATCAGTTCCAGGGATCAATAGACTGATGAAAATGCATCAGATCAAAACTACACTATTCTGTGTAGTTTTTTTTTTTTCATTTGTGATAGTGTCTGCACATCCAGATGATAATGAGCTATGAATACATGCTGATGTTAATTCTTTTCAACAAAATTTTATTGAGCCTTCAGGGTATAAGTGAAGAAAGAATGACAAAAATCACTCTAGTAGTTTTGTCTACTTACCACCCCCCTCCAAGTAAGCTTGTATTCCAAAGAGCTGATCTCCCATAGGCAGATCTGTGATCTGCATAACCTGGTGCAGAAGATTAAAACCTTAAAAAATCATGGTAGCATACAATGTGTTATTTTTCAAAAGCAAGGCTGACCAAAGACTGTCCATTTATCCTTCTGAGATGGGTTTGCTACCTACGGGTAAGGGCATATATTACGTCACACTGCCAGCATCAAGTGTTGGGATTTTTCCCTCCCTGCCTTGGTTACCAGTTTTTCTCAGCTTATTAACTGGCCCCACCGCCAGCTGTTTTATCTAGGCCACTTCAACCTGAATGAGTAAACTTACAGTCTGTAAACATTTATGAGAAGACGGAAAATAAGAGTGCTCATTTCTACATCCAACAGAAAATGCTGGTTGCATCATGGAGGATTATAATATGTTTGGTAATATAACATTTTACATAAAACTATACTTTCAAAATTTCTTTGCTCAGCTACATGTTGGGGATTTTT